>NW_024104309.1:0-107500 GCF_003945595.2 Pipra filicauda
GTGGCATTTTCAAGAAATTTCAGGAAATGCTGTTCCCATTATGAAACATACAACAGTGCCTAAATGTAAAAATACATCGATGTTACTTGTGTACTTACAGACAAGAACAAACCAGACCAAAGTCAGTAAACCCCAGCAGTACAGCTCATTCCCTCCTAAACAATGACCTTCAGGCCAGATAATACCTTTCCATGGGGCTGAAAGCAATGTGGATTGCCAGGTAAAGCACACCCCAGGTCTACACAGTGCCTGTGTCTACTCCAGCTCAGCCACCAACTGGGAAAACACTTTTGGGTCTCTAAGCCACAACCTCTTGGCTTTATGGGTTTTTTTCCTTCTGTATCTGCTCACAGAAATATCTTTGTGACAAAACTCTTCCTTGCTACATGGACATAGCACATGGTACCAGCACAGCATCAGCCCCTCTCACAGAGGCAATTCCCTCAGATCCTTTGGACACAGTGGCAATAACACAAGTACCTGCAGTCAACATTCAGGACAACTCACGGGGAATCCTTTTCCATAGGGCTGGAGACGAAACTAAGTGAAAGTAAATGTTTACTGAGGAGTCTTGAACAAAGTCAGTGATTAAAGCCAACCCAAATAATCAGACACATTTTGTTCTTTCTAATCATCAAACTACCATCCACATTATCCCTGACATGTGAAAAGAAAAGATTGAATGTTGAGTTTATTAATTTACTTCTTTAATAACTGCCTGTGTGATGCCTCATTTGTTATATGTTTCTCCCTCACACTGTTCCAAGAGCAAATACAAGTTTTAATATTGTTTATGTTACTATCATCTGAAAATTAATAGCTTTTCATATATCTTTTGACTTCCTAGTGGCTACAAGGAAAAAAAACCTTAAATATATTCAAGGCTAAGTGTCATTTAAACTGCCTCTGATATACATGTATTATAGTAAATTACCATAAACATGCTATGCAGTGATGGAGACAAATGCCCAAAGAGAAAACTCATGTAAACAAGATAACTAAAACTGTCTTATACATATTTAAGGGATCCATAAATGAGAGCTAGTCATAAACTTGACAAAGGTAATAGAAGATATATGTTAAACTTCATTGCTATAAAATTCAGGTTAAAAAGGTGATATAAATATTTTAGTCTTTTATCTAGGGCTCTATCATTAAAGATTTAGTCTCTCTTCAACTGCTTTGGGGGGGTTGGAAGGGGCTTTTTTCCTTTTTCACCTTTTTTTTAAACTTTTGCACCTTCTGTTAGTTGACTTGAGTTCCACTTCTTTCTTCCTGTGTTTCTTAGCTCATTAAATGTTGATGTGCTATATACAGGTGTATATACCATGCACCCACAGCTGCAAAATAGCTGCCAAATCTCTGATAAACAGACTTGCAAACAGGAGGTCCATTTTCCGCTCATTGGAAATCTGTTAGTGGTTTTATAACCAAGACCCACAAGCTACTTCTTCTAGGGTAGGGTGACTTGCATCTCAGATGTTACAATTATAGACATGCAAGGTGACATGCTCTCCTCCCCACTGTCCCCTACCCTCTGCAAAGTCACCACCTTCAGGAGCAGCTCCTTCTAACTGAGAACAAAGACCACATGAGGAACAGTAGTTCTGTTGCCAAAAGCCTGTGTTTTTATAATGACTTTGGGATATTTGGTATTTTTTCTGAATTCCCAGTTACTCAAAAACAATATTTGCATGGGAATCTCACCACGTGCAATTTCTACTGCAGGGTTACAAAGGAGAGTTTTAAAAATGTGGCAGAAAGATAGAGAGGGTGCCTTTCTATCTAGGGTCCAGAAAAAATGTCCAAAAATTATTTTTCAGAAAAGGAAAAAAAAAAAGAGAGAACCCTAAAATAAACCACTTTCATTTAGTCAATCTCAAAAATTGTGACATACCTTCTAATCTTTCATAAATTAGGCACAGCAGCCAGCACTGGATACAAACACAGAGCCTTATCATGGGCTTGAATGCTCAACACCCTGATTCAGAAACACAGCTGCTACTGTTTTACATCAGCATCTGCCCCAGCACAGTTTAATGACAAATATTTATCTTTATTTATCTTTATATAAAGAAAATATATCCCCCTGAGCTGCATAACTTCCATGTGTAACATAGAAATAGCTGCTAATGCTCATGACATGCACACTGAATTTGAACCCCATGTAGCTCTTGATCTTGGGTTTAGTTTCCTGTAGCCACCTTTAAATTAAAAAAAAAAAAAAAAAAGAAAGTGAGGTTTACTTACGGCATATAAAAGTTTGGGAATAATTTTTTATATTCTATTCCTTATCATACAAACAAAATTCCCCTAGAACTGCAAGAGCACACCGGTATTTAGGGTCCTGCTCTTTTGCTCTCTCTTTCTGTGATTTCCTCATTGAGGCAGCTCAATTTTCAAGTGTTTCCCCTCTCACCTCCAACAGCCACTCCTGGTAATTGCCTAAGTGAAAGCCAAGCAAGATCTGTTCTGGCTTATACATTAGCACCAGTAGACTGTGAAATCAGAGGTTAGCTAATAAGCCATCAGGACAGTCTGGACTGTCACTACACCCCTGGCAGAAGTAATAACACTCATTTAGCCAGCAGAGTAACAGAATGTAGTTCTGAATATACCCAGGTAGCAGAAATTACAGGCTAAAAAACCTGCCATTCATGAGCAATTGCTTTTGAGTCTGGAAACATGGGAAAAGACACTAACATTCAAAAAGTGTCTGAAATATTTTGCCAAATAGAATTAAATTTCTAGTGTTTATTTTAGATCCTGTACTTCAGGGGAAGAGAAGAATTTTTCACCTTTTTTCCTGTTCTGAGCTTTTCTTACTTAATTTGAGCGAAGATGGGCCAGAACCAGGGCCTTGATCCAAATAGTCCCACGCTTTCTGCTCTTCAAAAATCAAAAACTGTACATCGTGCCTGTGATCCATCTCTCCCCTCAGTGACTATTTTGTAGCTTCCTGCATTCCCTCTCTGAGCCTGCTTGCCAGTCTCTGATCCTGCTTGCCAGCTGTTTATTTTCTCTTCATCAACTTTTTTGGGAAGAGGCCATTTCATTTTCCGTCAAGCCTCTTCTCTCTTCCATTGATTCTCATCTGTATTTTTCCCTTTTGCCCTCACCCAGCACTACACACATTTTCTTCTCCATTAAGTTAACTCACAATCCATCAAGATCCTGCACTCCAGAGCCAAGCAGATATGGAGTGTTTGAGAAGAAAAGGCAGGGATTGCTCCAGCTCGCTAATAAAGGGTATCAATCTTGCTCCCATTTTAATGAAACAAGTTGTAAGCTTCTCTTAGTCACACTAATGAAAGTATTTTGCCAAGTTTATCCCTAGCATGAGTCCCAGGACAAAAAGTGGGGGAAGAGGGGAGTACAACATTGAGAATAATGGACCAATATTTTTAGCTAATGGATATTACATATTAGAAAAAACTATGAACTTTTTTTGGCTAGGAATAGGATAATAAAGTCCATTTCTCTAGTGAGGTGGAGGTCCAGGATCCTCACTCTAAATGGCATATATAATGGCTATTATATATATTCACGAGGTCAGTGTAGACTACATCAGACCACACCTTCTAAGTCTTGGAGAGGGATTGGGGATTTTGTTCCATTATTGACAGAGTGTCATAGAATCAGGAGACATAGCTAATTCAAATATCCTTCTTCAGTATTTCTCTTGCATTCCCCCAGAATAACCACTACTAACACTTATCACAAAGCACTGCCCTAACTGGCAACTCAAATCTTACAGGGCTACTCAAGACATGCACATTCCACTAAGAAACATATATGCTCCCTGTACATGTGGGGGAAAAGGGCCTCTTTTGACTGCTTCAGGAGATTAGGGCTTTATTTCCAAGGATGGAAAAGGAGTTGTGTGCACGCAGCTGAGGACTGCATTTTTGAAGTCACTCGCTTTACTGCTAACATCACTTCAGGGACTTAAAATTCATTCCCTTTCCCCCAGTCAAATTCTACTTTCCCGGTTTCATCTTTATCTCATCCCTTCACCAGCACTTAGTGGGCATGGAATAGAGTCATTCTACTGCTGACTGCAGCCCATTACTTGCTCTTCAGTCTCTGTAGATTCTTTACCTTACATTTCTCCAGGCAGGAATTGCAGAAGAGCTTTTCCCCCTTCCAGCTGCCATACTCGGCATGGGCCTGCCAAATCCAGTGTGCATTGTTTGCTTCTCCACCATCAAATTCTGTTCCAGGCTACACTGGAGCCCTGTCACAGGGCTCAAGAGCAAAGGGACCAGGCAGAAGTGAAATATCTCCCTACACACTTCACTCTTTTTTTCAATCTGTCCAGTGCTCAATTCCCAAGTTAGAGATGCACTATTGTGAGAAAAATGCAACCACCTCAGTTTGATGCCTTCCCCCATCTCCAGCTAATCTTCCACACCATTACAATAGTCCCAATTACTGCTTTTAATGCTTTATAATCTCTTATTCCCATGAGAGATCTCATTTGCCTCCATCCTGAAATAATACGACATATTATCACCAGTTATCACAATTTCTCCATCTCTTCTGGAAAGCATATTTTATACCTGCCTTCCCAATGGGAAAAATCTTTAAGAATGATGGAAAACGGAGGAAAACTACGTGACCAAAAAAAAAAAAAAAAACAAACCCAAAACAAAGAGGGGTGGGGGGAAAAAAGCCAGGTAATCATCAGAATACAAGATCTTAACATCCACAAGTTCACAACTGTCAAAAAATCAGCTCATCTTGATGGAGCACTTCTTACTTTGATAAGCAAAAAACATGAGCTGTGATAATGATATAAGTTGTTGTGGTTGGATTGGTTTTTTAAACAGTAAATGAACTCCTTGGTTGTTTTCGCTCTTGTGATAGTTCTGAAAGGAGAGACTGTACAATGGCAGGGAATAATTGAATTGTAAAGACAGAGGCACAGATGGATAACAACTTTCTGTCATTTGTTCCTGAAACTTCCTAAATGAAACTCACATCAAAATGTGAAAATCTGTAAAGCATCATTAATTTCAAGGGATCAGAGTAAGATTTTAAGCAGGAACTATGAAATAGTTTCTGTGTGTACTCTTCTGATGTCTTTCCTATTTCATCTAATTAACAATAAAACAGATGTCCCGTGACAAAATCAGCTTTTTCATCCAATAACACTCTGACAACCTAAAAATGCCAAACCCTTCACATATGTAAGTTAAATGCCAGTGGAGACAGTTGATGCAATTTAGAGATAAAAGCAAAGTGTATATTAACGTTGGCTAACTAGCTACAGGGGTGCAAAAACACCTATTGTCTACCCTTCAAAGTTAGAAATCTCTAGTGCAGTGCTTTTTGGACTGACCCTGTTCACAGAAGGAAGTTAAATTGGTAAGTTACAAGTCTTCAGATATATAAAAATTGAAGTACTCAAAGCTCTTATAAAGGCTCATATTCTGCAGTAAAAGTGGTCTTTATTTGCTGTCATTCATTTGTAAGAGGATTAAAGGAAGGTTAAACTTCAACTCAGAAAAATAAACCGGTAATATAATAGCAAAAAGGACCCGACTTCCTTTACCTGACTACATAAACATGGGAAAATTCACAGCGTTGGTGTGCACTTACAATACATAGCTCAAACATTCCACAACAAATATTCACTCTGAATTACTCATTGGTAGCCTATATCTACTGCTCATTTACCAACTGCCCACCTCTAGATGATGTAAAGGTTGTTCACATGAGGTTGGCATCAAAGGCAGACTGTTCTCAGGGCAGGGAATACTCCATTTGTTTCTGTCTTTCTTAGCAACCACACATGGAGGAAGGTGGTCAAGGCTGCTTCAGGTATAGATGTCTAATTTAGAAATATTCTCAGCTTTCAGTTTAGGAATGCCTCCTCCTCATACATCCCCTCAAAGAAAATTAAGTTATTTTTGGCACTCAGAAGATATACCCTTTAGAACAATACAATTATCCTGAAGATACTACATCTCTTTATGAGATGTGATATACTGCACTCAGAGAAACTCTGAAGAAGTTAATCATAGTTGCAATCGTGTGTCTTTTCCAATTCACACAGTTGTGTGATTGACAGAAACTCCCAAAGCAGAATCCAATTAAGTATAATTTTGATTCTCATAAGACAAGTCTGCCTTTGTTGTAACACCAAAATCAGTTCTGAAACACAGATAAAACAGATATTAAATAATGTAATCTGAAGCTTCTCAGACAGAATAAATGCCACCAATAATAATGCTGCCACTGTTCTCTTCTGCAGACTTCAGAGTGGGTTTTCTCCAAAAATGAAATACAAACATCTCAAGTTATAAGATTCTAGGGGACAGATTTTCAAGGTTTTTAGGTACCTGAAAGTGCGAAGACTCCCAGGGATTTTCAGAAACACCAAAACCTCTACTCTCACCAAGTCAACAGAAGTTTCAAGCTAATCCTCAGGATATCAGAACTATGAACATATATTGTTAATGTACCACCTTTAGTAGACTATATTGTCTGTGACTCATCTTCTATATATAAAGAAGTGCTTTGATAATGCTGGGTACAGAGATGATGGTACAGCAATGCCCTGGTCTATGGGAATAATCACCATGATGTGTCATCCAAAAACTTTGAGAACTTCTGTACAGTTATAACAGTACTTATTTTAATCCATTAAATACTGTCCAAACTTTGACCAATTCACCCACTATAATCTTTCTCGCCGCACCAAAACCCATTTGAGCTGTATTCAGTTCTTCCACATAACCCATAATCTGCCAATGCTTTTCTCCCCATGCTCTCAGCACACTGAGGAATAAGATAAAAAAGCCCTTGAGTCTGTTGCTTGTGAAGCAACCTCTGCAAGGCTGGGGTCAGGAACTAATGCCATCACCTCTTTCACTGCCCACACCATGCCAGGCACAGGATTGTTTCCCAACACCTGGCTGTTGTACCTACCTGCTGCCTCTTGCTTAGTAGCTGGTGCCACAGACCCTGTCAGTGACCACAGCAACAGCACTTTAAAAGTACAGGTAGATTTGCTCCTTTCCAGCTCTTTCATTCTGCTCTTTTTACAGAGATAAAGGATAAAAATCCTTGAGGTGTCGTTACAGACTGTCTCGCTACAGGAATGGACTAGACACCGCCAAAAACAAACAAACAAACAAATAAATAAATAAATAAATAAATAAACATTTGTCCCCAGTAAAGGGACAAATTTCAGAAATTCAATTTGGGTTCTGAAACACACAGGCAAAAGAGTAGGGAAAAATGGGACTCCGGGTGGGACAGCAGACGGCACAAGCTCTACGAGCAGTCTCTGCTGCCCTCGAGTGGCCGAGCGCTCACCCAGCTGAGTCATTCCAGGAGCATCTCAGCCTCGGTTAGGAAGTTCTGTCATTAAATATGGACAACTTGGGAATGCGTGGGCTGCTTTTATTATATTTCCATAGCCCTATGAATTAAGGGATCTTGTATCTTTTTCCTACTTCATACTATTTACCATAAATTAGAGCAACGCTGAAATATTTTTATAGGTCACTGAACTCTTGAAGGAGAGTATTGGTGAATGTTCCTGGTATACACTACATCACAGGCCAGAGAGGCTTCCTGGATATTTCTGCAATAGAATTGGATCCGTCTCAGCACCTCCATAAGAATAAAACAAATTTTTAAAATAAACAAAACAACAAACAAAACAAACAAACAAACAAAAAAAACACCACCGAAAAAACCACCTCCAAACCACACCACAAAAAAGCCACACATGCCCCTCATAAGGCTACATCTGTTTATTCCAAAGCTAATTTTTAGTCTTCAAATCTTCATTCCCAACAAACCTTTTTTTAGTTCCTGGAATGGACCAAATTAACCATTAGCTTTGCAAGTGAGTACAACCCAACAGGATGTGTCACATCACACTCTCTTATGATACTATAAAAAAACAAACAAACAAAACCAAAACACTAACTAACAAACAAACAAAAACCCACAACCAAAACCACCAAACGTAGAAAGTGATTCACATGATACACTGTTTTCTATTCACTTACTGACCTATATTCATCCCAACCATGATAAATCAAAAGTATTTCACAAAATTCTGTAGCATAACCAGGGTGCTAAGCAAACATGTTAGCACAGAAGCAGCCCGAGTAGCTCAGCACACTCATGAATGGGCAAAATGCCTCTACTAGTTATGACAGACAATTTTGGCACTGGAGAAGGTTTCTATTTTTAGCCCAGCTTCCAAAGGAAATGAGGTTTATGCAATTGTTGTTCATGTACATGCACATGCTGTGTGTCTGACATCTTCACTACTAACCTACTACTACCACTCAGCCTAAACAGCCAACTGTAGCCTGTCTCATAAATTATGGAAATGCTTTGGAACTTGGCTCATATAGCAAGTGTAATAGGAAAGAGATTCCCTGGAAGCGCTCTGGTTGCAAAGCTTCCAACCAACATCAAGTCCCACACAGAAATTACAGACCTTATCGGTAAATCCTCATTTTTTCTGTGCTACAGTAACCCAGTGCAGCCACAGACCCACAGAAATGGTCCCTTCCCCACAAACACTGTGGATTTAGTAGCACAGAAATCGTGAGACAGGAGAGAGAACACGTCACTTGCTGTTGAGTATAAAGCCAAGGCAGGCCCCGAGGTCATCACATGATTGCCAGTCAGTTTAACATTTGTGGCATATTTGTTTTTATACCCAAATTAAATAAGGATTTTTGAAAACTGCAGAAATAGGCCTTTTTATTTATTTAAATTGCCTTTCATACTGTGTTAATAAAAGTATTGCATGACATTCTCAGCTGCTGCTCTTTTAGTAGCTGGAATTTTCTTCCTCTCTCAATTTCTAGTGCTGACATTTTACTATTTTTTAATCTTTGGGCTCAAGGTATATTTTTTTTTCACCCTGATCTCCTTACAAATATTTGGGGCTTGCTCCTGCATTCCCTGAAGCCAGTAAAAATCCTGAATGTGCAAGGAATGCAGAAGCAAACCACAGAGTAATTTATGTTTTCTATTTTACTTGCTTTCAAAGTCCCTGAAGAGACATATTGCTGTTTATTACTACAATAAAACTTCCCTAATTCACTCAAGTGAGTTAATAACTGAGAAATCTCCTGGATATTACCAAACTGGCAAAACATAAATGATTACTGTATTATTTTCTAAAAAGCAAATCCAGTGTAAGTTTTTTTTCTTGTTAAGTACACCTGTATTTTATTACTTGTTAGAGTATTTTACTGCTGAATAGCAAAGCTCCTTGTTGCTTGAAACCTCTGCAATGTGTGAGGCTACAAGAGATCTATAACTTTTTAACCTTAGAAACACAGGGAGAAGTCATCATCTTGGGGTGTGTATGAGTTGTGGAAATTGCCACATCTGAGATTAATGAAATCCCACTGACAGTCTTCCCTTTTTGCTCGCATTTCAAACAGCTCTGTAAGCAGCAGCTGTTCATCAAGGCCCTGACTTCAAGCACAACTTTTATCCTTGCCATGTCACTTTTGTTTACCTGTTACATATGGTCATAATATCAAATTATGAGCCGACTTCGGGACTGTTTGTTGTTTTTTCCCAGCCTAAGACCAACTCAGCACAATGAACCCTTATTGTCTCAGGTGCTCCGCTAACACAGAGGCCATTAAATTCAGTGCATTACTCCTCATTTACTGTGGCATGGAAGAGAATCACGTGTAGGATGCCAGGACTCTGCTGTCTCCACGCAAATCATGGTAAGAAACAGGAATACCTGAAGCAGCAGACCAGCTTTGACCACACAGGGGCAGCAGAATCAAGACACTGCTCAAACAAGTCCCGTATCAAACCTGTCACAGGAGCAAACTTCCACTAACTCTTCTTTAGGGAAAGAGGGAAATAGTGCTGTATTAGATAAGATGCATAACTGATAGCTGTAGGGAATTTTCCAAAGTTTAAGGCCTCGATTTACCTCTTCCAGCTTGAGGCATGCAACTTGGGAATATCTTATTTTGCTGGAATGACCCAGTGTGCGTTTTGAGCCTGAGTGAAAGCAGCACCCAAGGAGAAGCTCTGCCACTGACTGTCCCCTGATAGCTCCAGAGAAAGGGTAAAGAAACTGAGGTTTCTTACCTCACAAACTACTGCAAACACAGGAGGAGGAAAATCCTGTCAGCATTGTGCTGGAAGCCTTCAAGAAACATTCTGGAACAAATGGTTCCAACCCAGTTAATTACAAAAGGTCTTTGCAGTTTAATGGGAATTCTGCTCAATCAACAGAAGTGAGTAATAAATTAATTCATTAATAAGCAATAACAACAGGCACAAGCAGAGGGTTTGATCTGCTTCCCACTTGCATGAGTAATTCAGGAACAACTGTCTCAGTGTCCGAATATTTCTATTTATCCCACCCACAGCCAGTGGGATGACAAACAGCTTGGAATAACAAAGGAGCAAGGTCAACCCTGTCTCATTCCTCATTCCTTCTGTCATCAGAAGAAAGCACAGGCCCTTCTCCCTACCATCAAATAGGTGGTCCTCCACAATGGAGTGATATCCCATGGCAGTCTGAGGTCCCTTTGTGCAAAGCTCTCAGCCCGAGGCAGCAGCACACCTCAGCCGTGGCACAACAGCAAAAGCTGATGTACCTCAGAGCCTGCAGGTCCCCTCCTCAGGCTACACAGCCCAAACTACACAGCATCCACTTGTCAAAACATCCTGTGCAAGACTCTTACAGTATTCAAACGGAGCAAACAACAGGCAGCACAGGAAAACAAACAGATGGAATGGAGGAGCAGGGTGGGGAAGAAGAAAAAAACTCTGTGGTCTGCAGACTCCACAAAGCCTCTTTGAGAAAGTGTGCTGAATGGCAGGGATGGGAGGGAGGGAGGGGCAAGATAAGAGATGGGGAATTTTCCCTCTTGTTCCAGACCCCTGCAGGGACCCTGCTGCAAAGCCAGCACTGCCCATCTCTGCACACCCCTGCTGAGCTGTTCTAGCTCCCACTGGGGTGGACTTTGGGGCTAACAGAAGCCTGGCCTAGGAAACTGCCACAGAGCAGGCAACAACTGCACACAAGCCAGCAGGGAACAGCACTGCAGCTTCCACAGCAGTTAGGAAGGAAAACCGTGGTTTCTAGAGCTTCACTGCACAAGGGAACAAAACGCTGCTCTCCTCCAAACCAGGCACATCACTGCAGCCAGGTGTGGGGCAGGAAAGGGTGAAGCACTGTCTAAGGGCAAAGTGAATCATCCACAGCATTAAACAAGCTTGTCAGGGGCTGAATGCTGCAAACTTAGAGGAGGAGAGCAGCATGTGTGCACCACGCACATTTTTCAGTTGGCTGTGACCATTTAACTGAACAGAGAGTCATCTGCCTTAATCATTACTATTAAATTAATTATTCATTAACCACATGAATTATTCAAATTTAAAACTATGGATCCTGGAAGCCAGTGAGAGGCACTGGCTGCCTTCAGTTTCTGATAGGTGGCAAGAGCCTGTCTTCTGGTACTGCCAACCTAGACTTCTAAATAACAAGTCTTGGACTGCTTCAAACATAATATTTTAATAGCTATGTCATTCCCTTCATTTTATCAAACTTTTAGAGCTGATGACTTCATTTTTCATCCTCAGCTAGGTGGCTAAAAGTTTGCTTAAAAGCAAAACCTGAGGTTCTCATGGAATACCAGGACTCCAAGAGTCAGATCTGACAAAAACCCTTTCAGTACTAAAAGACATTCAACAAGTCACCAACCTTGGCCAGCACTCACAGTTCCTGTTTGCTAGGTGCAGTAACTGTTCTTTCTCTCTTTCTACCTACCTGCTGTACATGAGGAAAGTCTGGGCTGAGAAGGACACAGTACTCCACCTGTGCCCCCAGTAACTCCCCCTGAGCCCACAGGAGCTCTGTGCACCACAGGAAGTTTAACCAAAGCTGTCTGAGTTGCAATGAGGTGCCCAAACTACACCATTTTCTCCTGCATTTGCTTGCAAGGGGGACACCCCTTAACTTCTGCACTTCCACTGGCAAGCTCGGCAGGCATCTCTAAAGTTTTAGACATGATTGTTAAAACGAAGAGGATTAGGGGAAACCACCACTATTACAAATATCCTGCATTCTCCTAATCATCTCCTTTAGTCCCTCTCAGGAGAGAGGATGCTTCCAGAGCCCTTTCAAGTGTCTTGCAACACTACTTGGTAACTGGATCTCAGGAAACAACACGCTGAAGAAACAGTGCCTAGAGAGATTTTTTTTTCAAAGGGATTTTAATGGCAATGAGGTAGAAGACACTTTGTAAAGTATATCATGTGCAGTCACAGGAATCTGCTGCTTAACTTAAAAAGAAGGGCTGGAGGTTTAAGAGCCAGAGCAAAGGACAGAGTTGCTGAAGAGATTCTGTTTAAGACAGATGTGCCAACTAAAGTACAAAATAGGGGAAGGAGAAAATAGTATTGCCATAGAAGGACAAAAAATAAAGCCTTTATTCTGGTCAGATTATGAGCTGTTAATTAAAAGCTTTCTGTACAGAACATGGCATGCCATTTCTGGCTAGAATATTCTCATAAAAATTATATTTAAAAAAATACAAAACACCGGATTAAAACTATAATATTGAAATCAAAAATACACAAGAAAGGTCTGAAATACGCTGCTCAGATCCAAGATCCTCAAAAATTCTGGGATTATGGTTCCCTTGGACCTCACTACTATAGAACTATGAAATATCTAAACAAATTTTAAAAGGGGCTTGTAAGAAAGATGAGGACAGACTTCTTAAGAGGATCTGTAGTAATGATTTTAAACTAAAAGAAGGTAGATATGTACCTGCTTCTTGCAAAGAGTGTTGGACTAGGCAACTTTTAGAGGTCCCTTTGAACCAAAACCATTCTATGATTCTATTAATTTTTTCTTTAATTTTGACGACCTTTTTAAATGGTATTTTCTGAGAATGCAGTTTCCTATTTTTGCAATTTTCATAAAGGGAGAAAAAACAAAATTTTCTTAACTATAATTACTTTCCTCTTGACTAGCAATTCTACTGTGCTGAAATTACTACACTCTTTCCATGTTCAAGCAACGTCTTTACTATGCTAATACTCACCTGCTTTTCAACATCAACATGAAACAAATTTCAAAGTGAGTTGTAACTCATTATTACTGTATTTTTGGTGAATGCTTGGAGCTGTCCAAGGCACACAGAAGAAGCAATTCTGTATTGCATAGACTGCAAAATTTTCAAAAATATGGGAAACATGTTGGTATGAAAGTCACTGAGACCATTCACATGCATAAAATAACACAGATGGGAGTTCACAAGCTCAGGTCTAGCATACTGCTTTTGGTATTTCACATTTAAAGATGGATGTCAGACACAGAGCCATGTGGTCTCCTACTCAATAGCATATCTTACCTTTGCAGTGTGGATTTCAGAGCTAATACACATGATTATTTTGGGTTTAGTGTCCCATTCTGATCTGCATATGTATCATTATCTTTCTAATCTACACAAAACAAACTTCATCACAAAACATCCATTTCTCATCGATCTCCTGAGATTAAGTTTGCCATAATCAGCACCCCTGCTAAATTATCCTCAACCTTAAATCAGCACATAGTCAGCATGCGTGACATGATGCAGAGGGAGCTGCTGTGTTGGCAAATTTAATTGGTAAAGAAACTACAACTGGTAAATGAATTCACAAGGGTAAGAGATATATAGAAATATGTGCATACACTGACGTGTTTATGTGTGTGTACATACACACACGGAGATTACTGTCACTGAGCTCAGCCAGGACTTCTCTGTGAATTTACCATTTGGTTATGGAGTCTCTCAAAAATATGTTGCATAAAGAAATGGGTAATATCCCATATTGGTTTCAGCAGTTTTCACAGAAAAACACAGAAATGAAAACAAAAATTAGCAATATAATTTAACATGATAAGAGCCAGTGCCTGTCACCAGGGTTATCTTATCTCAGATTCAATAGGTGTGTCTGACAGTACTTAGAAGTATTAAGTCAACAGTATACCAGTGACATCCCAAATCTCAGGCAAAAAAAATCCTCACACGTTGTTTTCACCAGATTCTCTGTGTCTTGTCCAGGCAATGTCAGCTGCCCAGTTGCCATCAAACACACCCAGTGCTCTTCTACCACACTAAAAATCATAGAATTGTTTAGATTGGAAATCACCTCCAAGATCATTGAGTCCAACCATTAACCCAACACTGCCGATTCCATCACTAAACCATGTTCCCAAGTACCACATGCTAATGTCTTAAATTCACCAGGGATGGTGACTCTGCCACTTCCCTGGACAGTCTGTTCCAATGCTTGACAACCCTTTCAGTGGAGCAATTTTTCCAAATGTCCAATCTAAACCTTCCCTGGTGCAACTTGAGGCTGTTTCCTCTCATCCTGTTGCTTGCTCCCTGCAAGAAGGTCCAATCCCACCTAACTACAACCCTCTTTGGGGCAGATGTTTAGCTGAAATCAGAAGTGAGATGACCCACATGAACACGGACACTCAGGAGGGGGAGTGTGGGTTCTTCAGGCTGCAAAAGACTATTTTAATCCAGGAGGAAATGTCTCCTTGGGGCAAGAGGCCCTGAGGGAGTGGGAGGCTCAGGGGGCCCTCACAGCTCTCTTGTCTCACTTGGGACGAGGGGAGAGGCCAAACAAAGTCGCTGCCTCAGCTATGGTACTGCAGATTTTATCTTCAGTCTGGTTTCTCTCTCAGTTTCACCTTCTCACAAAATATCAAGTCATCACAGATACTTTCCTCTCTACCATCACACACAGGACTTTTTGGATGAGACAGCAACCGCACTACATTCTCTTGCCACAGATCAAACTCCACCTTCAGTTTTTGCTTTGCATTCCAAAGGAAAAATTCTACTTAAACATCAGTGACGTGCAATGGCCCCCATATCATCACTTTCTTCCCTGTATTTTGCAATAGTTTATAGTGCTGCCAACACTGGTATGCTGTTTTAACACTGACTCTCATGTCCCCACTTTCTTTCAGTACTCTCTCATTTCCTTCAGGCTACAAAGCCAAGGCAGGTAGGTTTACTGGAGTGCCCAACAGGATTTTCCCCTTTCCAACAGCATGAATGGCTTCATGTTCATTAAATGCTGTTTCTGCAAATACTGGCCAATAGTATTTCTGTAGCATTAATGTTAGGAGCCTATAGGATTCTGCAGATCATGTAAAAAATAGTTCATATTTTTGTACTCCACAACTCCATCCTGTTAAGTCTATTGATTTAATAAAACAAG
Organism: Pipra filicauda; assembly: GCF_003945595.2. Lineage (NCBI taxonomy): Eukaryota > Metazoa > Chordata > Aves > Passeriformes > Pipridae > Pipra > Pipra filicauda. The sequence goes on from NW_024104309.1 coordinate 15,259, forward strand.
CCATCTAAAATTATTCATTTTTTTTTAATCACAGTAAGGAATGCCAGTAGGAATAGCTGTTCTCACTGCAAGTTGTCTAGGCAGAGAAGAGCTCGTAATTCATTGTCTGCCTAAGGGCTCTCTAAGGAGAAGATTTTTACTTCTTCATCTTATTTGCTCTGTTGGTTGATTGGCATGTATCTCTGTATATAACTATATCTATGGCACAATGTTATAATAGCAAGGAAGACAAAATTACTACCTCTGCCTGACATTTCATCAGCACTACTTGGGAAATATTGTCCCTGAAAAACACAGAACAGGGGGTTACAATTAACACTAAGAAGTGTTAATTAGACAGAGCTGGAATGACTTATTATAAACCAGAGGGTATTTTACTTTTCCATGTCTCACAACAGTATAGCTTCCTGAGTGAAGTCAGGGGCTCTGCTTGGGTAGCTGAAAGTGAGGAAATGTATAACCCCTTGTTGCTGGACTTTATCACTGAACAAGTACTTATTAACAAGCATCCTCTTTGGCACATGTTAGTATGTATTCAGGACATAGGGTATCTTTTGCCATTGTTAGAGCTCTGCTCTAAACTCTGAGGAATTTGACACATTTTAATGAATGAAGACAGAGTCCAGGAGAGCTTTCCTGCCACAGAGATTGCACAATTAATTAGGATCCTTATTAAAAATAAATACTCAAGTAGTACAAAGTCTGCAATTCCAAGTCTTGTGTGTCTCATACCGAAACTGGAGACAGCCAATATTGGTGGTCACTTTTTAAAAAATAATAAATTGAACTCAAGGTCACACAGTGTTGGTAAATCAGCAGCAGAATTTAGTACACAAACCAAATCTTCAGAGACCCATGTGCAGTTTTCACTACAAAACCTCACAGCTTCCTTCATTTACAAGGTCCCAGTGCTCCTCTGAAACAGCAATACCTAATTCTTATTCCATGAGAATAATCCAGTGAAAGTTAAACAAACCAACCTGCAAAGATAAAGGATAATTGTACCTTCCAAAAGACTTGAGATAAGAAGTTAGTATGGTTTACTTTCAGTGTACCACACTCAGGTGAAGCATGTTATACCTACTCCAAGAATCATTTCATTTTCATATCTCAGAATGGATCAGGAGCTCACACCCACTGAGCACCAGCAGCATGCTGCTACCACAGGAAGCACTTCTGTTCTGTGCATCCTGCTTCAAGACAATATTCTGTCTTGGGTCTATGAAGAAGCAAAGGTAGCTTTTGCCCAAGTGAGTCCACAATCTATGAATGTACCATCTGAGAGCCCCACCTACACCAGAAACTAAACTGAGAGGAAAAGAGACTCTCGGGTCATTGACGTTTGTGGCAAAATAAAAACTAAATACCGCCAACCAGGGCGGTATACATTAATATTTTTCTTTCATGAAGGCTTCAAAAGCTTTAGGAATATCAGCTACAACCTGTTTTTCCAAAACTGAGGAGCAATACTCAGAACCCAAAGAACAAAACTGTCAAAAGTAGTAATCTGTAGGCAAAATAAAAAAATTTTAAAAATTAAAAAGCACAACAGTAGTTTGAGGGTTTCAAATTTGCAAATATTTTAAATTTAACATGTGATTTGAGTATTAAAGTAAAAAAAAAAAAAAAGAGATGTTCTTAAGGATAAAAATTTCGTACAAATTTCCTTTCTGTTATAACAAAGTTAATCTTTGAATTGGGGGAGCATGTGTTTCAATTAAGGTTGGAAAAAAAGATTCATGATACCATAAACATCTGCAAAATAAGAGACAGTCAACAAAGATGGCTCTGTGCAAAACATTTACTGAAAATCACCAACATGATCCCTTTTGCTGTTGCATTTTGGATGCCAGATGGCTGCAGGGAGTTCCAGCAGGCAATTTCTTAATGAGAGCGCCTCTGCCCAATATCATCAATGTCCATCAGATGCAGCATCTACCCTGCTGAGGCTTCCAAGAAAATCAGACATTTTACCAATGACTTCACCAGGTCAGTCTTAGCTTTTCACAGTTTATGGAACATCGTTTGTTGTTGTTCACTTCAGCCCATCTTATCAGGACTAACTTTCACTAGACTTTCCAGTGATGAGGAGTAAAACAACACAGCAGATGAGGCTCCTAGAACAGCCTTAGCTCTGTATTTGGCCCTGATTTTAAGAGCACACCTACCGCTCATCTTCTCCATCACCAGACTTCCAGCTTAATAGAGCCAACTACACCATTTTGCCTCTGTTTAGATACAGTTAGAAACAATCCTGCTGGACAAGCATATTGGCATCCTCATCTCACACAGGTTTGAAGCTCTTTCCAGACCAAAGATGTGGCTATCCTTGTTCGCCAAGATAACGTAAGTTTTTCTTTCAGTGGCCAAGGTACTAGACACTGAAAACTAGCTGAGCCCTCTCCCAGGAGGGAGATTAAGAAGCCAAAGTGAGAGATGCACAGTGCAAGTTGACACACATTTCAGCCTGGCATCAGAATCCATAGGCACTTTCATGTAATGCTTAGGAAGTAACTCAATAATGCTGAGACATATCATAGTGCCTTTGCCAGCTTCTCCAAGTATCTGCCATGACTGTGGGGTACATCCTGAATATTTTAATACTATTATGCTCATAGTAAATAAGAGTTGAGTTAACTCGTTCACCTGGTGTACTTTGGGCAACACATTATGTTTGGAAGCCACATGATGGATTAATTTACCCCCAAATCCAGCAAGTCTTATGTTACTACTTATACTTATGTTCCCAGATTTTTTCCAATGGATCTGAAAATAGAAATTCATCTAGTGTTTTGAGATCCTTTTCACCCATTGAACAGGAAGAAGGCTATAGCATAATTATTGTAGAGAAGAGACCACGAAAACACCTTCTGGTTCACATGAAGTTTTCTTGAAGAAGGGTACAGATTTTTATGAGAGGCTGGAGCCATGTTTTTCCTGCCAAATCTACTGGAGCAATTTTCCTGCTCTTGGCCCCACTGCATTAAGATTATTTTCTCTGTGTCAAAGTAAAGCTTCACAATCTGGATAAAAAGAATGATTAGGGAAATCAAACATAATTCATAATTTCATAATTTCATAAGCAGGAAAAAAAGACAGGCATCTTGCAGCACACATTCTAGCACACTGGACTAAGCATTGCAATTTTAGTCCTTCTTCTGTGTGCCTGATCATTTGACATTTACTCGTATTGAACGGGCCCTTAATTAGATTCTCCTGCCAGAATAAGATATCCGACTCTTCCCTTGCAAAGCAAAGGCCCTCCAAGTTGTAATCTCAGCTACTTGCCCCATTCATTTAGCCATAAATATCTGTGGCTAACCTTGCAAGCAGGAGATTTAGAAAACTAAGGAAATCCATAAGTTCTACCCAAGGTAAACCACGGGCTTCCCCAAGCCACAAGAGGAAATCAATATCCCATATCCCACTTACAAGAAAGCAAGGTGATATTTTGATACCTTCATTCCCTATAAAGCTATTTCATCAGTAAGTCCCTGCTGCACAAATCCAAGATCATTCTGTCTTCTCATGCTTCTGTTGCTATTCTTGGTTGGAAGTTCATGGTCTCTGTCTAGATCCAGCTCCCTTTAGCCAGGCCATACCCTCTTCCATCCCCTGACTCCAGGTCCTGCTGACCTTTAAGCCCTTTTCAGGATCTGCAGAGTGCCTTATGGGGCCCTGCCTTGCTGGCCCTGCTCCTGTCTTGTCTAATTTCTGAGAATCTCTTCTTTATTCTGGTCAGGGCTAGTACATCATTTCATATCTAAACATCTGATTTTACCAACAACTTCAGCATTTTAAGGCCAGCCAGTCTCGTTAAATCTCTTTGTAAACATAAACCCCAAGCAGATCTTTTTAAAAGCCTTTATAAGTTATGCTTTCCATCTGCCTGTCAGACCACATGAAAAGATCCACTCTCTGTTTCTGGTTTCCTTTCCATTTCCCTCTTCCCTCCAGGAGCCTGCTGTCACAAAACTACTAAAATTTACATTGCCCATCTATTGTATTTTCCCCATTAAACAGGCAACTGCTTTCTGAAGATATGCATAGCAGATTTGTAATTATTGATGGGCAATAAGACTTTGGGTAACCTGCTTTCAATTGATTTCTACAACTTTTTTTTTCTGAATTTCATCTATGCTTTTACCCACTCATTTTTTATCTGTTCAAGTATTTGGTGGGAAAAAAAATGCCTTTTCAGAAAAAAAAAAACTCAGCATAACTCAAAAATTTTACAGCACATTAATGATATCCAAAACAAGAAAGGAGGGAATATAAACCAGGAAATACCTCTCCAAATCCATACTAGCTGCAAGTATAGTCATATTGAGAACACGCCAAAGGATCCGTCCTTACCCCTCACAGATCTGCATTACAGAGTTCATTTGGGCAGAGCTTCTGTGTGAAGTCATAATCAGAACATATCCCACATATCACCATCTCTTACAGAAAACTAATGGACAAACCAGTATATGACAAGATTTTGTATTCCAGACCATCGAAACAGGGCTGTGAGGAAGTAGTGTTTTTCCCCCTGCAGTTTAGAGTTTGCAAGGATTTAAGATAAAACCTAAGATAAGACTGTAGCTCCCACATGCAGGTAAATCCAATACTGCACAAAACAGCATTCCAAACAGAATTATCCCCTAGGCAGGTGTCTCATCATGCCCTTGTCCACATCTGCCAGATTCACACCTGGGGTGAAGAGGAACACGTGTTCATGCCAATATTTGGATAGAATAGTCCTCAGACCAGATTTTGTTGTGGGTAGAAACGGTTACCAAATGGCCTGTTGCAGTTAAGACTATCAGTAATATCTTCTGATCTTTAAGCATTTCCATCTCTCTCAATGTCCTTGCTTCCACATGAACAGTCAATGAATCACTGTAAAAACACCCGTCACCATTTTATACCAATGTCCACCTGCTCAGGCCTTGGCCTGTGTTAGAGCATGTATGTAATTGAGCTTTCTGACCTCTGTACAGCCCCTGACAATACTACACCTGAAATTAGGAGCTTTTCATAATTTCCCTGAAAATGTAAATCCCACCACATAGTACTGCCTTACTCAGTCTGTGCAGAATATAATCAACCCTTAAAGGCTCCCTCAGGAAAGGCATTTTATGACACACTTTTATTACAGCCCAAGGAGCTGCATTACCCTCTCCCTGAAGATGGCTGTCCTTCAAACCCAACATGCAGCAAGAGACACAACAACTTCATCTCAGTCTTGTAATACAGGCATCAAGATCTTATTTTAGTGATTTCTAAGAATTTCCACAGCTCTTAATACTGCATCCCAGTTCTCCATTAGATCTTCTGAGGCTAAGACCCTGTCAGCCCCTTGCCCTGTTCTTCTCTTCTGGAATTCACCTCTTCCCTCCTCTCCACACCTCTTTTACCTTTAGGGATTATCCAGCACCGGAGTTTCTTGCCGACATACCTTCTCCAGCTGTATCAGCTCACACCCGTTAGCCAGGGTGAGCCAGCTCATCCCCCCACGCTTTAACCTCTTCCCACTCATGCCATGTTAATGTCCTTTGCATTAACACCACCTCCCACGCATCAGCAACGCACCCATTTCCAGCTGCCCTCGGTCAGTTCGACCATATCCAGCAACCAGCCGCACAATTTAACGGGAAATTCGAGGCCACGGCAGGTTGCCCGGCTCCCTGGGTTCCGATGTCCGAGCCCCAGTTGCTCCCGAGAGAAGGTGGCAGGTCACGGTAGACATCATCCGCCGCCCCGGCAGCGTGTGTAGGAGCATCCTGACTCCCTGGATCAGGAGCATCTCTTCCGTTGGTTGTTAGATTCCCTAACAGCATAGAAACGAGGAATACTGGTTGAAAAGGAATAGTTTTCAGGTTAAAACATCAGTTAAAATTAATATTTTTTGCCTCTTGTTTTCGAATAAGCACCTTTTGGAGATGAAATACAAACCAGCTTTGTGCAATTTCAGGGTTCCGGTTATTTTGGGGGGGTTTGGTGGGGCTTTTTTTTAGAGGACTTGGGCTTTTTTGCCTAATAAAAAGGTAAAGAAAAATGAAGGGGAAACTGAAAAGGAACAGTAACAGGGCAACAATTTTTTTTTTTTTTTGCAACACTGTTTTAGTATTTCTGTCGAAACACGGGAGATGGAAATTGGAGCGAATTTTCACGTGCCTCAGTCGGTGCTCAGAGCAGCAGAAAACGGTAAAAGACTCCGCTCCGCTCCCGTTGTAACTGTGTGTTCCCTGCTCGGTTCCATCTGTTGAGCTCCAGACGTGCCGCTGCTGCCCTGGGCGAGCGGCAGCCCCCGGGGCTCCCTGGAAGCCTCCGCCGCGCTCCGCCGGCTCGTCCTGTGAAGCTGCTGCTCCTCGTTTCTTCCACCTGCTTAATCACATTTAAATATATTAAATACTTTCCTATTGTTGTTCTGGCATAGAAGTAATTGCCGCGGTTGCCATGGGGATGTTGTGACAACACAGGGGGGATGCCCGAACTAAGAGAGGAGGCAGAGGTGTCCCCTCGCCGGGGGACGTGGGAAGTTCATGTGCCTGACACCGGGCGCCCTGGGAACGCCCGGCCCGGCCGATGAGATCATTCCGGGAGAGGGAGATACCTGGACTCGCCCCCACCGCTGGGGATCACGGAGGAGGGATGTCAGGGAGCGGGAGCGAGGGGTGGGACGGGAACAGCCGCGTCCCCCCGAGCGGTGCCACCGGCAGCAGCTGTGTTTGCTCAGCCCGGCACAAAGGCCGCCCCGCCCGGTGAGGGGCACCCGGGGCCGCCCCCGGCCGAGCCCGTCCCGTCCCTCCCGTCCGGGGCAGCGCTGGCCGCGGGGTGGTTTCCAGGTTGGGAAACGGGGCATCAAGTCCTGGGAGCCCGGAGCCCTCCTGGGTCAGCGGGAGAGACGGAGAGGGGCTCGGAGTTCGCTCCTCGGCATCCAGCAGAACAATCCATCTCCCTCCCCGCTGGAGCGGCCCCGGCTGCGCGGGAACCGCGTGGAAGCCGCACCGCCAACCCTTCCCGGCCGCGGGACTCCGGCGGCCAGCGGGGGACACTCCGGGGCTGCCGCGGAGCCACAGCCCGGCCCGGAGCCGGGGGGAGCCGATACGACCCCGCTCCGAGCCTCCTCCATCCCCAGGGCCTCGGCAGCAAGTCGAGTTTGCCGCGGGGTGAGGGAGAGGCGGCTCTGGCAAGCGTGGGAGGGTAGCGGGGCTTCCCCCCTCGGGCTGAAAAATAAACCCACCAGCCTGTAAAAGGCCCCCCCGCTTCCCTCCCTGGCCTGGCTCAGCCCAGAGCCGGGCCCCGGCCGGGCCGGGCTGCCGAGGGAGCCTCGCAGCGAGCAGGGCGCGGGGAGGTTCATTTTAGGTAAAGGAATGTCATTTCGCTACTAAATGGTTAGTCTAATTTGATCTTTATTATGCTGTGGATTAGGGCTGATTCATATTAAACACGAGTGCAGTTAATATAACTCCGGAACGTGTCCCGCTGTATGTACAGCAGCCGCTGTTACAGCCCCGCCGCTTCCTGCGACCCGTGGATTAAGATTTAATTAACAGGGAAGTTTGCGAGCGCTCGCCCGCAGCCTCTCTGCTTCACAAATAATTTATACTCGGTTCCGCGGATTTTTATTCAAGTGACAGCATTTTATTTTACTCTAAAAGGGACCTGAATATTTTATGTTCTGCCAGAGGCTTCTGTATACGAACGTCTCCGAGGCAGCTTCAAACCCAAAGGATTTTTTTTCTTTTTTTAAATCTAAGGGAATTACCTCAGTAGGACAATTTATCAGATTCTCTTACCCCCCTCCTCTTACTCCCCCCCAGTTTAACAGCCTAAACTATCCATATGAAAGTTAATCGTGGTGATCCCCATTGTCGGTTGTATAAATCCAAACTCAAGCCAACTTTCCAAGACACGGCAACAATTCTGATAAATTGTCCTGCTCGCCTAACTACACAAGAATGGCTTTTATAATTAAAAGGGGAGCTGAGTTAAATCAACAGCTCCTAAGCCCTTCTTAACAGGGCTCGAATGGGAGAAATGTGGCGACCTGATTTCTTTAAGTAGCAGCTCTTTGTAGCCCGTTCATAATCCTAGATATGGAAACCCATACTGCACAAAGTCAGCTGCCAACCAAAAAAGGGGAAAAAATGGGAAAAAAAGTTTATTCAGATGCTCAAAGTCCATCTTTTTTTTTCCAGTCTAACATAACCCTAGCACTTTATAACCAAACAGACAACTCCTTTTCCAATTAAAGTGGAATTAGGAAACTCAATCAAATTAGCTCACTATTAAAGCCCTTCTTTATTAAACCATTTTATTGTAGTAATATTAAGTTTCACCCGCTCTTGGAACATGAGACTTTAAAAAGTTTCCCTTGTGATATTGATTTGGCTGCTCCCAGGATGGATCAGGGTCAAAAGTATTTGCCTAGGTGTAATCTGTAATATTTACTTACTTTTTTTGTTGTTTGGGTGGGGATTTTTTAAGAAAATCTTAAAATTGTATCCAAATTGATCAACTGCATGCAGGATAGAAGAATTACATTTTGATGCAATTTGATTTTACCCGGGAGCTTCCTTCAATAGCTGCGGCAGGATACCTCTCCTCCCAGCCCCACCAGTATATTAACTGGTTGGTAGGAGCCGCGCTGGCAGCTCCAAGCCAATGTTTACACAGTTATATTTGAAGTGAGAAAGTAAACAGTCCAGCTGTGCCACGGAGCGGTTCGGTGGGATTAGGTTTCCATACCAACCAACTTTAGGAGCTTTTACAGTCTTAATTCAACCATGCACTGAACTTGTTCTTTGTGAGTAATAGTTTTCCTGGGCCAGACACTCCCAGGACTGGTAAGAAAGTCGCACTTTGGCCCTCAGTAGGACCCAGGGATGCACGAGGGCACACCCGCTGCCCCCCACTCATGGCAATACAGACATAAACAAAGTGAGGAACGCCGTTCTTACTTTTTGATCTTGAAGAACAATTGGACTCGGTTGCCCAAAAAAAAAAAAAAAAAGGCACTGCTGCAGCGTTTACTCGGAATGAGAGGGAAGGACACATCCGAAAACAGAGAAACCTTTCCTGTGCTTACTCCCCACACCGATCTTAACTCGTCCATACCTCTCACAAATGCATCCTTACATTCTGAGAAAAAGTCACTATTATATATCGCTTTGCTTATTTCGATACATTAAGAGCTAAAACACAGCACCAGATTTCAGATATGAAGGGGAAGTACCTCTCTGCTGCTACACAGACTGTGGTCGGCAAGACGGGAGTTTGCTTTAACCTGGCTTCTCTTTGCGACAATGCCAAATTTCCTAAATATGACAAAAACCAGCGAGATAGCAAGGAGAAAAATCCTGCTTAAATTTAAACCTCTGGGGTTTTTTTCCCCCCGGTGTAAATAAGGAAAAGACCAGAACCAGAAATAAACATATTTGACAATTTCAGTTGATAAGGAAATTGCTCGTTTGTACGCTTCGTTTTTATTTATAAATTTATCTGAAGAATATCTGGTTTGACCATGATAAAAATGTAGTAAACATGTTTATAGTATTTGCATAAACTCCTTTAAATATTGACTGTACTTGTCAAATGAATTTCCCAAAACACACTTCCATCATCTGATAAAATACCACTTGCCATCCATAAGACTGATTTTTTTTAATAGAAAATAACATTTATTTCTATGAAATGGAAACACAGAATTACCTGTTAGAAACAGCAAGAAGTTGCTACATTGGAACAAGAAAGCAATTTTCTTGCAGAGCACAAATGAAGGAGGCTTATTAAACCGTCATACACCATTGGCGCCAGGGTCCTACGGACAGTAACAAATATATCTACTTTCCAATGTTATATACAGATCGTAAGGTTTCTGGGGGCAGGAAGGAAAAGGTTTTCAATTTGACAATGTTTCATCTATATGCCTGGTAAGTATTACAATGCGCTGTCTAACCTTTAGCTTAACGTTAATACCAAGTTCACCTACAAGTTACATTAATAACTTAGATTTCCATTTTATAACATTATACACTTGCTAGTATACATATATATATGTATGTGTGTGGGAAAGAGCGTGTGTGTGTGTGTGTGTGTGTGTGTGTGCACACCCCACGACGCACCGAGGATATCCATGCTTATGGCCATAAGCAACAAAGAGTGACTCATGTCTGGACAATGAAAGTGCACCTTTATCACCTTAAAACACCTACGTCTGTCCGCGCCGGGCTCTGCACGCAACCACCGCCTGCACGGGGGAGAGGGGAGAGAAACCACCCGTGTCCGTCCACCCATGCCTACCTAGCTACCTCTACAGACGAGCTTTTGGAGCTTTTGGAAACCGCTATTGCTTCTCGGGGGTGTTGTTGACCATGGGCCCGTAGAGCCCTCCGGAGTACACCTGCTCCTTGTGCACGGCCGAGCGGTCCCGCATCAGGTCGCTGAAGGCGTAGTCCACGGGCGGCCGGAACCCCAGCGTGGGCATCAGCCCGGCCGTGGAGTAGGGGGTCATGAAGGCCAGTCCCCGGCTGTGCGCCGAGTAGGCGAGGCGCAGGGGGTTCAGTCCCAGGTGGGTGCCCAGCGGGTAGGCGCCGGCCTCGGCCCCGAAGTGCGTGGCGTTGGGCTGCAGCGGGGAGAAGGCGGAGCGGCTGCCCAGCGTGCCGATGGCCGGGGCCATGGCGCCCGCGATCAAGGGCCGGTGGTGGGCGGCGGCGGCGGCGGGGCTGGGCGGCAGGCCCTGCAAGGCGCCGTCCCGGGCCCAGCCCTCCTCGGGGCCCTTCTCCGGGCCGCGGTTGTTGAGGATCTGCTCGATGGCCTGTACCACGTCCCCGCCGCAGCCCTGCAGCACCAGCTCCAGCACGCTGCGCTTGTGCGCCGGGAAGACGCGCGTCAGGATGTCGATGGGAGTCCGCTGCCGGCCTCCGGCCGAGGGCGACGGGTCCTGCTCGTCCTTGTCCGCCTCCGAGCCCGAGTCCGAGCCCAGCGGGCTGATGGAGCCCGGGCTCTCCTCCCCCTCCTTCGGGCCCTTGGAGACGGGTGAGCTCAGGAAGGACTCGCCGTCCCCGTTCTCCGAGCCCGAGCCGTGGCGAGCGTCTGGGGAGGAGGTGCCGGGCACGGACTCGCCGTCCGGGGAGAGGGGCTTCCCGCCCGCCTGCTGCGGGGTGACGGCACGGCTCGGCAGCAGCGTCTTGGGGAACAGCTCGAACTTCTGCATCTTGGACTCTGCGGGTCGAGGGGGTGCAGAAGGAGAGAGACGGTCAGTGTGGCTGCCCCGGTAGTGCCCCGCGGAGCGCCCAGGCCGTCGGCGGGGCCATCCCCCCCCCGCAAGTCCGCGACTCCTCATCTCCTGCCGCCTCTCCCGGCCCCTTCTCCCACTCCCCCTCCGAGGGCGCGCAGCGCGGCCTTACCTGAGGCGCCGGCGCCTCCCTCGCCGCCGCCGCCGGCGCAGACGGAGCCGAAGACCTCGTACGCGGGCCGGGGCGGGATGATGCCGTTGGCGGCCGCCAGCGCCAGCCCCTCGGCGGTGCCGTACAGCAGCTGGAGCTCGCGGGCCTCGTTCTCCTCCTGCGCCTGCTGCCGGCGCAGCGCCACCTGCGCGGCCATGACGCGCTGGCGCTCGGCGATGAGGGTGCACTTGGCGCACATGCAGTCCTTCCAGCGGCAGTACCGCTTGTGGCCCTTCAGCGCCGACACCACACCGTGGTTGCGGCACCGGGCGCACTTGGGCGTCCGCGGGTACTTCTCGGCCGCCCGCAGCAGCAGCGGCGGCGCCCGCAACAGGCTCCCGGCCACGCTCACGGGCAGCGTGGCCGCCGCCGCCGCCGCCGCTGCCGCCACCGAGCTGGGGGGCACCGGGGGGGGCGCGGCGGGCACGCTGGGCAGCTCAGACCGCAGCTCCATCCCGCCCTGAGAGAGCGGCCCCCCCTCCCCGGGCTCCCCCAAAGCGACGCGGGGCGGGGGAGCCCCCGCGGAGAAGCTCCCGGCGCCCTCAAGCGCGATCACGAGTGGGGGGCACACGGAGCCCCGGGTGCCGGCATGCAAACCCCAGCGCCTGTCCCCTCGCCCCGCTCGCCGCCCCCTTCCCCCCGCACCGGCACACGCCCCGGAGCGGGGTTCAAGTGAGGAGGGGCCCGTCGGAAGCCGATCCGCGCCCTCCTCCCCTCCGCGCCCGCAAAGCGAAGCTAAGACACGAAAATCCAAGAAAACTTAGATCACTCTCGCTTCCTTGCTCTCCGTGCGCATCTGACGGGGCAGCACCAAGTCCATCGCGCCAGGCTCAAAGCCGAGCTCTCCCGTCCGCGCTCGCGGGGTCGCCGCTCCCCACGGCGCCCTGGTGCAACCCGAGCTGCTCCCTAAGCTCCGCTCCCCCGTCCCCCTGCCACTGCAGCCACAGACTAGCAGCGTCCCTTCAAAGAACAATCCGGCACCTTCAACGACGGGATCCCTCGCCACGAGCCGCGGAGGCTAAAATCCAGCAGCGAATAGTTTAAAAATAAAATAAAATAAAATAAAATAAAATCGCCCCGTCTCCCGAGCAGCAGCCAGGCGGAGGGGCCAGGCGCTAGCCCGCCGCGGCGAGCCCCGAGCAGGCGGCTGGCGTCGGGGCAGGCGGAGCGGCGGTCGAGGCCGAGCCGGGGCGGTCGGGCCGGAGCCCCCCGGGACTGTGGCGGGCGGGTGGGTGCGGAGCGGAGCGGGACGCGCTGCCCGCCCGCCGCCACTCGCGCCGCCACTCGCGCTATTGTCGCGGCCCGCGTTGCCATTAGGCAACGCTGCACAACAATGTGGCGCCTGCCATTGGCCAGGGCCGGCGGCGACCCGCGCTGATTGGACGCCCCGCGATCCGCCGCGGCCGCCCGAGCGCCGCGCCCGCGGAACGTCCCGGGGGCGCCGCGGGGGCGAGGGGGTGCTGCGGGAGGGACACTGACCGCCGTCCCGCTGCCCCGGAGCTTGGCTCGCCTTGCTTTTTATTTCTTTTTTTTTTTTTTTTTTTTTTTTTTAATTCGTTGTTGGAAAAAAGTACTTTGAGTTTTTTGGCGTTTGGGTTGGTTTTTTTTTTTTTCCCTAGGTGTCACTTGTCAAAAGGGGAGGGGGGAATATGCCGCGGATGGTGACAATTCAATTTACAGTCTCTCCCCTCCCCTTGGAGATTTTGTTTTATAATAGTACGTTATGGTGCCTCTCTCTCCTTTCCTTTTCCTTCCTTCCTTCCTTCCTTCCTCCCATTTTCCTTCCTTCCTTCCTTCCTTCCTTCTTTCCTTCCTTCCTTCCTTCCTTCCTTCTCTTTACTCTTTTCTTTCTCTTTCCTCCTTTCCCCCTTCTCTCTCTCACTCCACACCTGCAGGTGCTGCCGCAGCAGGAGAAGCTCGAGGTGAGTATGATTTTCCATCCTTTCGTTGCGCTGTAGCCAGGGGAAGCCCTGCCCGCCCTTCACTCCCCAGAAAGTAAAGTTCGTTCTTTCTTTCTCCTGCCAGCTGTTTGCGTGACTACATGTTCAACAGGCGCCTTCCTTGAGGGGACAATAAACCCGAGGGACTGATTTTTGAGGAGGAGGAGGCTGCCGGGCTGGTAACTGTGTATTAACCCGGGAGCTTTTGTTTTAGCATCAACCACCCGGGTTTGACGTCACCTTCGCTGGTAACGGGAGGAGGTAGCACTTCGGTGGGAAATAACGCCGTCTCCTTTCCCCAGGGCTCTCCCCTCTCTTTCCCACGAGGGATCTCCATCCTCCTCGGCACTTCTTAAACTTCTTTTCTACATGCGTCCGTAAGTCCTTCCCTGTAGCGGGAACTGCCTGCCGGTCGCTGGGGCCTCCTCCCGACGCCTCAGCATCCCCACCTGCGATCCCACGCTGCGAGACCTGCTCCCGGCACCTCCCCGGGTGGGCTGGCCCTGGGCGAGCTACGGACCCCGAACCGGGAGGAGAGAAATCCCTGGCTCTGCTCGAGAAGTGCCGGCCCTGCCCGCCACTCTCTCCGCGGCCGGGAGCGCGCAGGACCGCGGGACAGCCCCGCTGCAGGACACGCAGCGCTCACTGATGAGCCGATGACTCTTCCCCTTGGTCACTCTCCTTCCGTGGTTGCGAAAAGCACAATTGCAGATCTCTACAACTTTTCAATATTTTTTTTCACACTTACATCCCTCTTCCTCTCTCTCTCCTTTTCTTTTTTTTTTTTTTTTTAATTTTTTGGTCACAAAATGAGCGCTTTACCACCCGACTTTCTGTGTGTGCAGCTGCCACCCAATCCTCGTGATTTAAGTGTTATAACACCTTTATTTAATACAGCCGCGAAGTCAAAATATCCGATTTAATTTTATTCGCAACCACTAATTTTATTCTCCGGGGAGTATTATGCTAATCATCTGATTTAACTTTGAATTCGTAAAACTCGATCAGGCCTAACAAGAAACCTTTAAAATATTGCTTTATATTGGCTTGACACGGAAAAAATATTCTCCCTTCTTCAAGGCAGTGTTGTTTGGGGTTGCGCTGGGGTTTTTTCTGCAAATACCTTCCTTTCCCCCCCCGAGGCAGCCTGCCATCACCAGCAACACAGACACGGGCTACGCCGGTTTCCCCCGTTCCCTTGTCTTTCAGCTTTGATTTAAATTAAAGAGCTGGGTTATCCTTTCCGTTTATGGGAGTTTAAAACGAACTATTTTGGAAAGAGCCATGGGGAGGGGAAAAAAAAAAAAAAAAGCCCAACCAAACGAAACCCCCCAAGAGTGGGTCAGTAATCAGCCAGTGAAGTGCAGTGGTTTCTGTTCGGAGCCTCATCCCTCTAGAAACATCACAAACGGCAGTGTTGAAGTTTGAACACACAACGTGTAGCGTCTCTATCCGAGGCTGTTTCCGTAGGCTCCTGCAGCACGTCCCCAGTGACTGTAACAGGGAGAGCTGGGGTACAGTGTCCTAGCGCTGGGCGCCTAAGTACCCACTGCCCGTTTCTGTTGTTTATCCAAAATCAGCAGCACAGGCACCTCTTCGTCCAAAACACTTCATCATACACTAGTTTTTAATGTTACTCTCGGTATCAATGCGGAATCGTAATAGTTGTGTTTTATTAAAAAAAAAAATTAAAATTGCAAGAATATGTAAGGCAGTTCCAGGACTCAACAAGTTCTGAGGACATTTGTCCCAGTCTCCCCCAGTTTCACGGGCGTTTACCGGTTTTCCACGCTCCGCTCCTCTCCCGCCGCCCTCGGGGCCGGCAGCAGCCTCGGCGGGGCTGGAGGCGAAGCCGCCGCCGCTCCCGGGAAGCGCTGCTCTTCTCCGGGGTTGCTCCCGACCCGGAGCTGAGGCCCCCTTTCGGGCTCGGCACCCTGCTCCGGGCTCAGGGAGTCTCTGCCTTTCCACTTTCCAGGGGGGAAGTGGGTGAAAGGGCCGCTCCCGTGTTGCTGTTCTCTTACGAAGTGTCTTCAGAAAAGGAGAGCCCGGAATCTTACTTCTCACCAGTTTTATATTTTAATAATAGTAATTTCTCCCCTGTCCATATTTTCCTTTGGAAGTTTTCATCGTGAACCACACACAGTGTGCGCATTTCACAGATTTATTCAAACAAACCACCCCTGAGTTGTGAGCTAGCCCAGACCAGCAGAGCCGCGGCCGGGACTTGCCGTGGGCTCGGGGCTCTCTCCAGCTCTGTCCCGGCCTGCATGTGTGTGTGAGAGTATGGACGGGAGGCAGTGGGAAGGTGGATGTTTCTCTCCCCCCACCCCTCCCTTCTTCCTTCTCTCCTACTGCAATTCATTTCTGTTTGACGAGGCACAATAAAATCTTCTTGTACATCCCTGCTCCCGTGTCTTTCTGGGGGAGGGATGTTTGTTTTAGGCACGCACAGAGCAGCCGCCCTCCCGCTGCCCGGGCGGGACGAGGAAAGAGAAATTCATTTCTCCAAACCCGGTGGAATGCAACTTTAAAGCCCCCGAGATTGGTCTCGCTCCCAGCTTGGCTCTGGGAGCAACTTTCACCGCCGTCAAACCACGAGAGGAGCTCAGGTTTGGACCCAGCTCCTTGCTTTCCCCCCGCGGGCGCCGGCCGAGCCTCGGAGGAGCAGCCCGCGTTGGCACCGGGATCTGGGCCGGCTCCAGGGCTCGGGACAAGCCTCGTCGACCCCCGGAGCCCCCCCGGGCTGTGGGGTCCGAGATGGAACCCCACCACGATCAGGGCAGCCCGCGCCCTCCAGACGCGTGAAAGTCGACGATACAGGAATGAGCAGAAACACCGCGTTTCGTTGCGCGGTTCCTCGGTTGCTGCTCAGTTATCCCCGCTGTGCGTGTGGCTCTGGCAGTGTCCAGAAACGCACCATTCGGCGCCCACGGCTCGGCGCTAACATCTGGGTCAGCTCGATAAAACACGAGAAGGGGTTTCACATATTTATTTTGAAGAAGCCCCGATTTCCCCGGTTTTTATTTCCCTCCTAACTGGCCTTGATTCACCCAAAGGCTTCCCATGTACGGCTGCTCCGCTGCCGAAGTTTGAGAGGGCTGCAGCAACGGTGCTGCTGCAGCTTCCCCCAATTGCAGTAGTAAATCTTAATTAAAAAGCGCCCGGCTATTGGCTGCCATGCGGGGGAAGGGACATACACGCCCGCAGACAGCGCAGCGCTCGGAATCATCCCAGAGAAATATAGTTCTTGATTAGTGTATTTTCATCTCGTTCTTAGCAGAAGACAGTTTGTAAGTACCTGCTAATGTTAGTGCTCTTTAAGGTTTCAATTGTTCTAGGGGGTTTGCCATTGACTTTTTCATTATTTACCTACTGAATCAAAGTAAGCAAATGCCATCTGTTTCCCTGCTGCTATCATCTTCACTTTTAATTATCCGCCCAGCAGCCTAATAGAGATGATATTAAACTAAATCTTTTTGACATTAAAAGTAATTATCCCCAAACCAATATTACAAGAATGAAAATTACCACCATCATCCCCCCCCCCCCTTCAAGAAAAAGGCACATTCCTCCTAGTCCAGGCAACCTCTTCAGATCACGGAGCGAGGAAAGAGATACGGAACTCCCGTTAGTCCGGACTTCTCAAGTATTTGAAACATTATTAACTCGATTTCCTGGCTCCCAGTAGGGGAGGAAAAAGCGACAAGGGAGAAGGATTCGTGGAAGGAAATAAGGGAAATTCGGGGCTCCGGAGAGCCCCACGCGGGCTCCTCTCTATCCCGCGGCGGCGGGGCCGGGACTGCCTGACCCCTTCGGGATCCGCTGGGCCCGTCACAGGTTCCAGCACCCGGTTTTTAGAGAACAGCATATCATAAACACACAGACGTTCAGCCCTCGAAGTGCTTCGCACCATCCAGCGGCACCGGCCGCGTGTATCGCGCTGGCATTGCGGGGACGGTCATTAGAGGGACATTGGGATCGGGGCCGTAATGAAGGGGCACGGCGGGTCCTCTGACAGATGGCCGCCGGCTGAATTACCTCCACAGAGTCATTTCGCTTACTCCCAGACTTCTCCGCCATTTCTCCTCCGACTCGCTTTAATACGAGCCGGAGCCGCGTCCCCCATTTCCTTTAATATGTGCTAAACTGAGCTAATTTTAATTGCATGTTTCAACTTTGCTAATTAAATAGAGTGGTCTAATTAAAAGTGACTAGGGAACAGTTTTAATTCAACCCTCTACTTTTTTAACAATCCATTATGCAACAAATCCAGGGTAAGCCCTCCCTTTAAAAAAGCTACAGATGATTGGGTTTTTACACCTTTTTACACGCTCACAATGGGGAGACTTGACCCAACATATGTAGCGGTGGGGCAGGGCCCCCCCGGCTCCCCGGCGGGGCATCGCGACCGGGCCGCCTCGCTGCTGCTGCCCCGCCTGAGCGCGGCTGGACCCGGGGGCTTCCCGGGGCCTCTCCGCTGGAAGTGCGGAGACTATTAGCCCAGCAGAGGTTAGAGTAGCACATCCCCAAGACAGCAGCACAGGATTTGGGAAAATCGGGCTCTTTACACGCTTCATCTCTTCACCAAGTGCTCATTAGGTTGTTAACCTCTGGTTCACATGAAAGGGGCATGTGATGAATCCCCTCCCGAACAAATGGGCGCATCCCCCTTCAGGCACTGAACAAAGCCCTTAAAATAACTGCACAAGAAAGCCTTTAGTTGTTACTCTAAAATTTCTTTTCTCTGAGAGCTTGTGCCCATCCACACACACGCACACCGACACACAGAAAGAGGGGAAAAAGCTCACATACGCAAAAATCCATCCATCACCCCCATCCCCTTCCTCCGTGTGTTGGAGCTAAAAATTAAAAATCCCTGTTTCTTCCCTCGGGCCTTTGGCGCTGCCTGATGTCCCCCGGGTTTGGCTGAGGCTCGAACTGGGGCTTCCCAAGGGAGGGGAAGGAAATCTTAATCGCTTTAGCGGGGCGGGCGGGGGAGCAGCCTCTGCCTGTGTAGGGGGAAAGACACGCGCCCCGGCCAGAGGCAGCTCTCTGCGGGGGCAGGGGGGGGCTGTGGGGGTGCCCATGTCCTCCCCCGCTCTACTCTCCCCTTCTTCCACCCTCCTGGGAGACAAGCTGAGCGAATCCACAGCTAAGGAGTTTCCCTTTCTCTCAGGGGGAGCGCGGCGAGGGCCGGGACAGCTCGGGGGGAGCCCAACGCCCCCAGAGCCCCCGGCACCGCTCTGCGCTGGCAGCCAGGGAGGCAGAGCGGGTCGTGTCCTAAACCACACGGCCTCAAGCTCTGGGGCCAGCGCTGCCTGCTCGGGGCTCACTGCCCACGGACGGACGGACGGCCAGGGAGAGGAGCCTGGCTCCGCGTTCCCATCGTTCGCCTGCGGATTTAGGGCTCTTTAAGACCTTTGCTTTTCTCTCCCTCCCTCCTTCTCCCTCTCCCTTTTTATTTCCCAGCCCCTCGGGCATGGATTAAAGTGACAGACAATTTTCCCCTCGCACCTTATTGATGGCTAAACTCACTTTGAGTTAATGCGCGGGAAGGGGAGGGGGGGTCCCGGGACCGCTGCGAAACCTCAGCGGGTCGACGGAGCGGCCGCGGGTCGGGGGCGGCTCGGCACGGGCTGCCCCGCTCCCTCTCCCGCATCACCTCGCAGGTGGCTGCGGGGCAGCGGAGGCTCCGCTGGGAACCCTCGTGTCCGCGGCGCTTTCCGTGGCGCAGGAACACCCGCGTGTGCCGCAGCCCCCCGGCAGCCGCGGAGACACGCGTTCGCACTCACAGGCGCACGCAGGTACAGCGGAGGCAGCAGCTCAGAGCCAGAATGACTCGGGAAAGCTCCGCTCTGCTAATTTACTACAGGGCGCTCCGAGAGGTTCATTAAAAAGGCTCTTGTCAGCTCCCTAACGATCCGAGGGCTTTTTAATTATATTTTATATTCCCCTACCCGTCTCCTAACTTCAAACACATGGTAAAAAGGATTTGCTGTTTTGTTTCAGGTAAAACCTAATAATTAAAATTCAGACCCCGTCCCATGCATCTGCTTCGCCTTTGCCAAATGAATTGAAGGGAGAGAGAAAAGCGATTTCATTGAGATCACAGATGGGGTGCAGGTTTTTGGAAGAAATTTGAGAAACACCATTGTCCAGAATCAAAACTCTATGTCTTGCCCCACAAAGGGGGCTGCTTTAAGCCCCTCAACTTCTATGGGGCTTGTTTTTTAAACTTTAAGTGTTCCACACAATAAGCTGCCACCAAAATGTCACAACCACTCTGATTCCAAGTGTGTCTCGCTGCAAAGGGTGCAGAAAAATGAAGGGAGCAAAGGGAAGGAGTGTAATTAAAAACCCTGGAGCTCCCTCCTGCCTGCTGGGGCCCGGCGGCCGGTCCGGGGAGGAGCGGCGGGGAAGTGCCCCCGCCCGTGGCAGCGGGACGGGCACCCCGAGGTGCGGGGCAGCCCCCCCCGCGCTCCTCCCGCATCTGCCCGGCCCCATCCCGGCTCAGCACATCGGAGCGCTTCCATATTTTGGAGGCTAAATTGTTTCATTATCCGAAAGCAGAAGATTAAGCCTTTTATTTTTATTCGTGGTCATGACAGCCCCAGTCGGATTTGCCAGAGGATTCCCCCCCTCCACGTTTATTGCCCCAGGAGCTCAGGAGCTGAATAATCTTGACGGAATGCGATAGATAAACACAGCCTATATCGTTCAAGAGACATATCGAAGGCGTTTGCGGAGGGGCGGGAGAGCCGGTTTAACAGCATCATCAAAACGCACACGCACTTCGGGAAAAAAATTCTTGTAATCTTTCTACAGTTCACATGCGGAATTTAACGGGGCCCATATACAAACACAGACCTCTCTTAAATTAGTGATGGATCATCCGCAATCTACCACGGCACCGTCCAGCCCCGTCCCCGTGCAGCTCTGGTGCGACCAGCCCCGTAGGACCGGGTAGCGTTGGGGAGATGCCTGGGCATGTGGATCCCTGTGTTTGGTTGGCTGGCTGTTTTTTTTGGGTTTGTCTTTTTTCCCGGAATGCCCAATTCTTCCTTGGCGCGCCCCTCGCCCCGCACCCGGCTGAGCGGCCCCATCTCCGCCCACGCCCGCGGGGAAGGGCCCGGCCGCCGGCCCCACGCTGGCCAAGGACGGGCACCCGCGAGGGATTTTCCCCTCTTTCGATTTCTCTTTAACCAATTTTCACTATTTTTTGGCGGAGCCGAGCCGGGGTGCGGAGCCAGGGCGGCCGCGGAGGGTCCGCATCGAGCGGGGAGACCCGGGGGGGCGGATCCCGCCCGGCGCTCCGGTTCCCCTTGGATTCTGTCCCCGACGGCTTCATCCAGCCCCGGGAAAGGCCGGTCCAGTCCCGGGAGAGCCCCGGGAGGTGCCTTCGCTCCCCCTTCTGCTCCTCCATGCCCACATCTTCAGGGGGAGCCGGCGGCCTGAGGTGCGAAGGCGCGGTGGGATCTGTGTCCAGGTTGAGATTTTTTTTTTGTTTTGTGTTTTTGTTTGGTTGGTTTGGTTTTGCTACGTTAGACGGTTCTGCAACAGCCACACAACGTTTGACTTACCTTCACCTAAACCTTGAAGAAGTGTATTTCAGCAACGGAGTGTTTTCTGTAATTCAGTTCTAAAAAATACCTCCCTCATTTTTTCTTTATTAGATCCACAAAATAATTTATAAAGTTCCTCTCTATCGGTGAGCTTATAATTGTAATTAAAAAAAATTCCTTCTCCATTGCCACCCTTGCCTTCCCTTACACAAAGTCCTAAGTAATCAGAGCAGACAAACGGGCAAATAGACCTACCAAAAGTGAAAAATAATTCTACCTACACATTAGAATAATTTTTAAACTCCTAAAATGGCTGCAACAGAATGAGGGATTTCAAATGACAACAAATTAGGTCTATCTGTAAATTTAGAAAAGGCAAGATCATGAGTAGGATACGATTGTTACAAGGTATAAAATACCTGACTGCTAGTTACTCATGCTAATGGGGACTGTGACAATAGGCTAAATAAAGCATAGAGGTAAATAAAATGGTAGAAACCACATTTCAAGGTAAATGAAAACATATTCAGTAGTTTACTAAATGATAATAATTAAAAAACAAAACAGAGTAGCATTTACTTTTAAGAAGAAAACTGCATCAAGAGGAAGATAACAAAGAGAAACTAAGTAACAGGTAAAAGAGTAAGATTGTAACCAAAACTATTTGAAGACACTGTCTTAGATCTTTAGAGTACACATATATCTGACTTAAAAAGACTACAGAAGGCCCACAAGAAGTAGCTGGGCCATGTGAGCCAGCACATTAAAGGATGCAATGGAAAGGTAGACACAAATTAGGAAAACAGAAAAGCAAATTAGAAAATCTGTGCAAATTTAACTTTCAGAAGACACAAATCCAGAACTAAACAACTGATAGACCTCAAGGAACAATTACCAAAGGTGTAAAAGATCATTAAAAAAATCAGAAACAGGAAACCTGCCAGGAGGTAATGGGACTAATGTATTTTCAGGGTGTAAAAGACTCCTTTTCTTAAAAATAGGCAATTGCAGGAAAACTAATCCAGTTGTTTGCAGTGGTATTTACTACACTGGAAACATCTTTTCCTGAGGAAAAAAAAAAAAGAGTATTACTCAGAGACTGAGAGCTGGAAGCAGCAAGCAACAGTTTTCATAGTGAGAAAAGATTCCAGCAATGTCCCCAAGGATCTGTGTGGGAGCCCCTGTTATTCAAGGTACTCATACACCACTGTCTGGAAAAAGAGATCAGTAGTGAGCTGATGATATTAATGAATGATAAAAACTCATGCAAGATGAGTGGATCGAAGGTGAATAGCGATGAACTGTGGAATACTGTCACAACATGGAGCTGGGAAAACAGTAAATGAAACCCACTGCTAGTGAATACAACATAACGATCCTGTTAACCAGGAGTTTTATGAGCATAGGAACTAATGAAGTCTCCTTCTATAACCAGCAGTTGAATGACATTTTAATTGAATTATATTAAGGCTGCAGTGTGCCTTCAGTCTTTATTACACATAAAAGAATCCACAGAGAAAAGCCGTGACTAAGGAGCAAATTCTCTGGTATCTAATGAGACATTAAAACCCGTTGAAACTTATTTTCCTGCAGGTAGGGTGCTCAGGCTGCTCTCGCAAGTCTGGAGTGACTCATAAGTCAGATCTAGAGTGAGACTTGCCTTCACCCCACCCACTCAAGGGACCTTCATCTAGCTTCCTATTGCTTGAATTCTGGGTTGCTGGCTTTCACAAAACTTACAGAAATTTCAGACAGCAAAACCTTTATAGCATTTAATTTGCTTGAAATAAAAAAAAATAGATGTAAAATGCAAAGGTAGCAACAAGGTATTAAAAATATTTTAAGGACCATGACCAATTTCATCCCACGTGAATCAGCAAAGCTGTCAGGGAGAGTAGCCCAGCCTTCCTCTCTTTCTTATCTTCATTCACTCACCTAGAGCCACTTCAGCCCAAAAACTGCCCCAGGGAAAAAACCTGGTAATTTTTTAACTAGTTTGCCTGGTCCCAGTGCAAGATGGGGGCAGAGGTGGCTCTGCTGTCAGCAGCACAGATCTGTATCAGATTAAATTGAGTATAAAACTGTCTGGACCTTGACACATTTAGTGCTAAATTTGGTATTCCTCCGTCTCTGTCATCTGTGGGGAAATGGTTTCAGGTAGACAACAATGGGTCACACTGTGTACAGTGCATAGCAGTTTCTGCTTTCTTTCATGACCCTTCCAGAATGAAAAGTATAACTAAGGCTACTGCAATTGCCTTCTCTTTTATACAAGTAGAATAATAAAATTAAACTTGGCTGCAGAATCAACATTCAGTCTCTCCCCCCCCAGGTCTTTTGTCCAAAAAAACCAATGAGTGCAATGAACATCCACTGGAAAGGGCTGGATGGTTCATCTCAGGCAAGCACCCAGCTGCCAGTCTGAAGACTGATGCCCCTGTTTGCACTATCCAATAAGCATAAAGAATTCTGTATTTTGGCAGTCAGACAGCTTTGACAGTGGACAGCACACACACTAAAAGCAGCTGTACTATGGTGGTGTTGAAGCAGCCTTCTGAAATGTCCAACACAGGGTCTCGTTTCTCCTCAGGCCCACAAGACTCACAATGTTGGAAAAACTGAAGTGTGAAGTAAAATTCAGTGAAAACTCCTCCTCAGGAGAGGGCCACCATCACTATTTCCAAATAAAAATGTACCCTCTGCTTTGTCAAATGTTGGAAGGTTTTGATGCTTACCTGGATTCATGGCCTGAGTGCTGAGAGCCCTCAGGGGTGGGACACACCCAGGACAGAAGAGCTGGAAGCCTTTGCTCCAGGAAGGAATGGCACACAAAAGACATCTCCATCTTTAGCATTTCCTACTGACTGCTCCAAGCAGGATCTGGTTCTGCCTGGTAGTGACACTTCCATGTAGAGAGACCTACTTATGCGATTTGTCCTTGCTGTGGACCCCATTTTAAGGCACCAAAATCTTCCTGTGTATTGTTCAGGAGCCTGGACAAGGAAGTGCTTCAGTCCTGTCAGTCTCGGTCATCATGATTTGATTTTTCCCCACATTCAGAAGAGTGAAATCATATGACTTTTTAGCAGAAATATCACTGTAATTGAAAATTTATTTTAAGTTTCTAGTGTCACCCAGTAGGTACAGTTTATGAAAGCCAAAGTCCTTTTCTGCTACACTGAAAAGAAGAGGCAAAACCCCCAAGAGAGCTCTGTCGGAAACTCCCTCAGCACTCCCACTAAACTGAAGAGTGCATATGCAGAGAGCAGAGAGACAACAATTTTGCTCTGTGTGTTCTCTAATAATGATTTCAAACATCACTGTCAACAGGCAGAAAGTTTCTCCCAAAGCCAGAGCGTGCCCCACACCTTTAATTCACCCCAATGCTCTGAAGGCCAGTAAGGAAAGCTGACACGTTGCACAGGATTCCTTTCATTAACAGTAATTCTTTAAGACTTAAAACTAATGCATTAATCACGTTAATGGTAATCCATTAATGTGAGGAACCTGCAGATAAAAAGGCAGAATCAAGGATATGCTCTGTAGCAACAAAGTTAGAGTTTTAGGGTAACACTGAATTATGAAATTAGACTGACTAGAGGATTATCTGTGCCAGCAGAGCATGTGAAGTGAATACCATGGTTTAGGAGAGCAGAAATGATGGCACAGAATATTAATATTTCTACACAGGGATTGGTTTGCATTGAGGGAAAGGTGACTCGAGATGGCTGCTTCTTGAAATCAGGCCCAAAGTATTTAAGGACCAAAATCATAAACTTTTTATTTAAAGAGCGATACACTTGTTTACTTTGTGGCAGAATGATCCCTGTATACTGATCTCAATATCTTTATATAAGAGGCAGTAATGCCACCACTTTGAACACTTTCAGGTAATCATCACTAGAACATTTTGATAATGACAGTGTATTTTGCAATATGAACAAAATGAGGGAAAAAATAAAAGAGTTCAGAAAAAAAAAAAGGCCAACCAACCCTGGGAGTACTGACTTCAACAAGTTCAACAAATATTCAAGCCACATTTAATAACTTTATAAAACTAGTATCAAAGTAAAGAATATATAGTCAAAATACAGAAATAAAGTTGAGTGAGAGAAAACAGCCTGATGAGATCAAACAGAAGTTAAACAGATTAACATAAAAGTTAGCTGAAAGGTTGCTTTGCTTCGTGTAGCAGTATTTCAGCAATTCACCTCCTCAACAGCCAGCTTAGAAGGAAAAAAAAAAAAAAGATATGCATCACTTTAAAATCCTGCTGTATGTATTACTGTGATTGTTTGTAGAAACAGCATCACCCCAATTTGCAACCCAAGTTAATTTCTTACTTAATAAACGCGGTGGATTTTTTTTTTTTAAAGAAAACAAAAGTTCAGAATGAAGCGTCTGCATTCAGCTTTCCATCACACATACATTTATCGTTCTATTGGCTATGAATTCTTTTATTTGTGAACTGCAAATTATTAGGATTTGCTTACACTTCCAAACCTTTTGTTTGTCATAGATACTTCACTTCTAAAAGTGTCTGGTGTAGCACTCACTAATTACAGAATTATAAAAGGTAGAATAAGGCTTTCCCCGCTCAGAAATTTGCATTTTTGGTAAAGGTAACAATATATCAGCGTCACTAACACCCTAATAATAGGTATACATTTAATTTTATATCACCATCCTTCCAAAGAAAAAAAAAGAAAAACTAAAAGACGTGTGCAACTGGTTTTTGCTTAGTACAAAATTTTCAAATCAGAACTCATTTACCTACAATACACACAATGAATGACATACAAACATAGGTGGAAAACAATGTGCCAGGCTTTAAAAGAAAAAGAAATTTCATTAGCAGATGATGAATCTGTATTGTGCACTATCCTGCAAGCCCAGAGATTAAACTAAAAAAGAAGGAGAAAAAAAAACAAAAAGAAAAAAATAACTAAACCAGTTTTGATGCAGGTTTGGCATCAACTGCACGTTATGGTCTTAGACTCAGTATGCTCATTCTGTAGTTGAGAATTTGAAGTACCAGATTTTTCCACATCAGATAGCAGGTAGCTGGTGCATACATTTCAGACAAGAGAACTAGGATTTCTTTAATTTGAGAAGGGATCAATAATGTATTGTTAAAATGTCCGAAGTGTGCAACAATAAGGCAGATTTCTTATTACACCACCCCTTAAAATACCCATTGTTTGATGAACCAAACAAGGTGCTTTAAACCAGCAGAGTAATAGGAGACAAGCAAGTGCCAGAATGAAGGAAAACTGCTAAAATGTGAACTGCCCTTTCTTTCACAATGAGAAATAAAGAACTTTTGTATCTGGTATTTGAAAGGTTTTTAACAGCTGATATTCAATATCAGCTGATTCCTGAACTGTTGGCAAGATACCAAGTTGCTGGTACTGGCCATTTCTTATGTTATTTAAATATTCACATCATGCAATAAGCAGTTTCACACTGCAATGTAATGGAAAATACTTCCTAAACTGAATTGGAACCGAGACCCAAAGCAGAACCAGTAAATAAATATCTTGCATATATGTCAAACTATATTCTCCAAACAAAACCTTACATCTTATCAAAGAAGTCAGAAAGTACTAACAAAAATTATATGCTTTCTACTATAATACTGTTAAATTTTCATGGCTGAGAATGTCCCATTAATTTTTTTTCTGCCTTTTTAAATTAGTTGACAAAGTAGAAATTCAAACACAGAAATAAAATGCATATATATGAGAGCACTGGCTCAGTGAGATATCAAATATACAGCATTCTAGTGTCAAAAGTACAGGCAGAAATGTCCAAGAATTCTTGGTGAAAAAGGGGCATTTGAGGAGTAAAAATTCTACTTAACAATCACTCACATTTTAACAGTGCATTAATTATAACAAAAGCTGGATGATAAGTGAGCAACAGAATCATAATGTTCAGTGTTCATAGCAGAACTTTATCCTCTGCTCATTTAAATGAGGTTGGAAACATATACTCATGTATGTGAAACTTTAAGTAGCTATGTTTTTTCAATTTTTCAGGATTCTTGCAAGAGGCAAACTTGTGACATGGAATTGAGCTGGATGATAGTACAAGGTGGTGTTGATAGGAGTCTTCCTCTCGACGCTGTGCCTCTGGCTTATCAAAGGATGATTAGTCCTACAATCTTGTTTGATCTATTCTTTTGCCTCTAGGAAAAGGGTTTCTTGAGGATACAGTTTTACCTCCAGTAATGATTTATTTGGATCCAGCTGGGTCACCTGTAAAGACACGAACACAAAGATATGTGTAAGTAAACTTTCTTGAATTGTTTATCTTCACAGCACAGATTTTCACTGGGAAGGTTTTTGAGTCCCTCCATCAGTGCTTACTGAAGTTTTGAGTATGATTTTCCAGGATGCAGATTAAGAAATATATATGTTATTTTCTGCTGTTGTTATTATTATTAGTAGTAGTAGTATTTTGTAATAACAATAAACAGAATCTCTGACATCAATTCCAAGAAGATTTGGTTCTCTACCATAAAGGCATGAATCTGTTTTTGTCAAAGTAAAGAACTTTTCCAGGGATTAAAGATGAAAAATGCAATTGTAGCCCTAGGTAAGTATCCTAAAATTTCAATCAAACTGATGGTGCAACCAGTAGGGCCAATCCAACAAGATCCCATCATTGAAAGGGGAAACTCATTCTCCCTTTATTTTCCTACTCCCCTTCTTGCTCCAAGAACTTGAACTTGGTGGTGAACTTGACGCTTATCAGCTACCTTTAGGACCCCAGGCTGTGAGAAATCTGTTCACTTTTAGTTGTTTGGTTATTTTTCTGTCACGCCAGCGAGTCTAACTGGTGAATGCACAAGTCCAGCCAGCACGAAATCCAGTGTGAGGTGAGCAGCAAAAGCATCAAGCAACAAGCAGAAGGAAAGCAGGGCCCTCCTCTCTTCACTGGGAGTGAGATGCTAAATCAGGTCACTGCATGGTGAGGCTGCATCTCAACCCAGCTACTGATGTGATACTTACTATGTGTGTGTGTGTATATGTGTATATATCTATATATAAACATTATAAGTACTGTGTGTCTGTACATCTTTATACAGACTCTTAGGTGTGCACAGTTGTATTATAGGATTGTTTCCCAGAGTCCTGACTCCTCATCGGATTTGTAAAGGTATTTAGGCAATCACTAGTGCAGGTGGGCATACAGGAGAATTCCACTGAGAGTTAGATGCCATGCCATTTGGAAAATAATGATACGGGCACTATCTGCACCATTAGTGCCACAATTCTTCAGCATTTTGATCCTAGCACCAAACCCTGAAAGCTGCTCAACATCCTGACTATCCCATTACTGACTTTCACTTAAGGCACGTAAGTAATTCTCAATTCAGAGTCATCAAGAAACTTTTGTGTTCAGGATTCTACTTATAAGCCAGATTGCTGCCTATAGGATAAGTCTTTCTATGGAAATAAAATTTAATTTTAAATATTACATAATTACATATATACTTATACAGACAAGGGTCTTGGTGTCCTTCAGACATTCAAGTTTACATGCCAATGCTGTGACACCCTTCAGAAGACTACTGCAAAGCTTCGTGTAGAAAGATGAGCATTATTTCTTTTAATCTTACCATTTTCTGATATTTCCCTTCCATCTTTAAATTATTTTCTGTGGTAATTCTGTTTTAGTTTATTCTGCTGTCTGAGCACACACCAGTTATGCTTGTGAATAGTAGATTATTAGTCTATAAGTATAAATGCAAATACATGCCAATAAACTTTTTTCCACAGTTAAATTTGTTTCATCTACGACCACAGCAAGCCACTGCTTTCTAAAAATGCTTTTTGAAAACATTAGGGGTCAAACAAACCGAATACTATGAATTAATAAGAAATGTTAATGTATTTTTTCTTAAAAGCATAACTTACTAATCCTGTTATCAATTAACAAAACTAGCATTGCTTCTTTTTCTCTCCCCCGAACTAAAATAATAAAACTTAAAATATATTTGCATTTCTATTGTCTTATTGAATAATTAGAGAAAATTTATTATTTAAACAAACATTCAAAGCTTATCACTCCCTAAGTCCACTGAAATAAGTGTAATTTCACCTGACTGCAGCAGAATTTTTTAAAAAAACGACAGAATTAAAAAAGCCAAACCAAACCCAAAAACCAAATAGATGCATTATTTTCATTCCCAAAGCAGGAACGTATTTTCTTAAACTTTATGTACCAGGGTGAGCTATTGCTAAATGTCTAGAGAGAAAAATAATTTATAAAAACCAGACTCAATTTTAGATTCCTATTATCTACAGTCTAATTATGCATTCCTGCACAGATGCTGCTTAAATTATTGAAAGGTTATTATCTTCGAAAGCAAACCCGTTACGTAAAAAACAGCCAAAGTAGTGCATTTAAGTTTGTGATTACAGGAGTATGCTAATTAAGTATCTTGTTGCATTTTTTAATGTTTTGGTATTCTGCTACAGTCCTTTATTGCACATAAGCACAGAGAGAGAAGTAAAGAGGGGTCTGTGCAATTCACAGCATGTGAGGTATCGGGCACCTGAGAGAAGCAATTTTCCTTCTTTTCACTTCAAGCCTGTATTAAATCAGACCTCTCTGTTTTCAAATCCTGAAACCGTTTGGGGGTTTCCCTTTTTTTTTTTTGTAGTTTGTTTTTTTTTTGTTTTGGTTTTTGTTGTTGTTTGGTTTTTTTTCCTTCCAAAAAAACACCAGGAAAGACATAACGAGTCTCCTCTACATCTGAAAATCTGAAAAGCAAGCCCAGGCACTGAACACAATCTTCCAGACTGTAACCATGTGGAAACCTGTTATTCACTTGAGTGTAATTCAAGATACATGTCCTAGTTTAAGGTTTGCAAACTTCAAGTGCTTTAAATAATAACAATGCATGATGTATGTCCCTTCCTCGACGTCTCCACACTTAGAAGGTTTGCTAGAAGCCTTGTGGAGTACCTGCAGCACAAGGACTGTGCAGCTTTTACTCATAATTTCGGTGTGCTGCTTAATTCACTGAGGGACAGCAGAGTTTGCAAATGTTTACACCATTACCCAATTAACTAACAATATGGCTCCTACATCTGTCAACAAACAAAGCTGTTGTTGCTTTGTTTTAGCTCCTTGGCATTTTCTGTTCATATGGGTCGCCATTGTACTTAATTATCACACCACAACCCTTCTGCAGCTTCTACTTTGTTATTTGTGGCTTGTAAATATGTTGTTTACTATGAAGAATAGAAGCCTTATTAGTGAACACACCTCCTAACAAAAGAAATGGTTTCTCCTGTAAATATATGAAATATAAGACTTAAGATGCTGAATGCTTAACTTGGTGAATTTTGCAACCTTAATCAAGAACGTGTTGATTTCACCACATAGATGAATCTCTTTGAGTTTGATAGGATCAAATCAGATTCAGTTTATAAACACATGCTTAAATGATTTCCTGCGTAGTTGCTAACAACATAGAAGAAATCTTTAAATAATAAAGGTGTAGGGGTTTGGGACAGTGTAACTTATATAATGTGCAGGGCTGTTTTGGAAAGAGCATCATGCAATGGCACCAGAGCAGAGGGGTGCCAGCACTGAAGTGGGCTCCAGAATTTATCCTGTTGTTAATTAAACAAGGTACACAGATATAAATTTGATGGTATTTTGTACTTTGCAGTGTGAAATAATACACATAAATTTAAGTGCACAAAATTCAGCAGAACACTATGTTGAACACACCTTTGTGGGCTACAGCTCTTCCAAGGTCCTTTGTTATAGGGTCATTCTTTGGTTTCTAATTCACCAAGTTAAGCATTCAGCATTTTTTAAAGGCCTCAACAAATGCTAAAAGCACAGTATTTATCTGTATCTCCAAGTCCTACAATAACTGACTTTCTACCAGTCATATGCACACAGGGCTGGCGATACCAGCTCATGAATTGAATGTATTTTTTAAATATCTTTTGTGGGTTTCCTAAGGCAAATACTTTATATTATAATGAAATGTAAACTAAGATCCCTCAAAAAGAGACTGTAAGCCATTCCAAGCTTATTTAATGTGTAGGGTGCAGAGGAGGGACACAATATTCAGAAGCTAAGAGAGTATAACACAAGTGACAGCAAAATTACTGATAATCAAGCTCCCAGAATTCTGTAGAATAACATGCAGGATCACTTGGGGCTGTCCCAAGGCCAATGCAGATACTGCCCCAGGAGATTTTCCCCTCGGGCAAATGACTTTCTGTGCAAACTTTAACACTCCCCTCCCTTCAGGGAAGTCTCCTTCCAGCAACATGACCAGAGGTGCTAACAGGGCCTTACTTCTGTCAGCATTAGATCTTGCCACTGAGCTGTGAAAGGTTTCATTTTCACCAAAATAGGTTTAAGTTGGTAAAACAACACTTTCCTTCCAACTGTGGATACAGTTTTACAGGCCCTTATAAGGGCTTTGGTGTACTGGAGCTGTGGCTTCCAGCTTTGTTATACAGCCAATGTCAGTTTGGTGCACAGGGAAGTTATTATTTAATAAGTATTTGTTTCAATGAATTCTGTGGTAATTATTTCAACTAAGCACTAGCTAGTTTAAGTATTTCTGTGGCACTTTGAAGTTCAAATGATTTATGACTGCACAAACGTGGAAGGTAGTACATATATATATATATAATACACACTTCTGTAAGAATGTAGTAGCTACTTACACTTTATTCTGAATAAATTCATTGGCTTTTAAAATAAATCAATAATAAAAATGCATACTAATTTAAACAACATTTTACTACATTTTTATAGCAAAGTCTTTTTCCTTCTAGAATAATTTCTGTATTATTTCTGTCTTCACCTTTGCTGAGCAATCTGTTCTATTACACATTCACATCCTGAGCGGCTGTACTTTCACCATTTCGAAGGTGTGGTTCCTTACCCTCCCTAACTCTGTAGGGAAAAGATAAATACAAAAAAAAATGGCTTAATGCCCAGGAAGGTAATTTAAAAATAAAGAATCGAATACACAATTATTATGACACTTACACAAGCAGTAAATATCACACCCTTCACCTTTCTCTCCACCCTAGGACAAGGATCTGATTCCCAAGTAGCACAGCCTCTACACCACTTACACACGCATGAATACATTTAATGAATCTAACGGACAAAGAGTTCTTTTACTCTCTTTCCTAATCCTCCTAAAGTATAAATGCAATAGAAATTACTTAAAGGCACACCTGGTAAAGTACCAGATCTGTTTAAAAAACTATATTTTCAGAGTGACACACAAACAAATACAGTGAATCCTTTCTACCTATTGAAATATCTCTGGGTTACACAGATAATACGCTCAACTTGAGCAACACACAAAGTGAGGTTACTTTATAGAAATACATGCAATTAGATCAGGCTTAGTTGAATAAACTTGCAGATAATTTACATCTGAATTGAAGAAAGCCGTCACAAACAAGGAAAAATATGTCATAGTAAAAGACTTGTAGTCTCGTTCCAAACACAAAGCTTTAATCCAGATACATCACACTCTTACTGTCTCACTTCTTTGAAGAGATTTTCCCAAAACATATTTTAGATTAAGCATGTTTAAAAATACATTTACTTAGCAAAGTAACAGCTGTTGATAAAACAGAAAATTGTGATGCTGTATCCTCTACTTTGAGCTTCCTACTCTTCCTTTGGAAAGCTGTGCAGTGCTCTGAGATACACAAGATGCCACCAACCTTTACAAAGGGTAAATTTTCACTGCCTTAACATAATTCATATTAAAAAAAGAATTTGCTGCATAGATTTTAACAACTGAAGGCTTATTAACCTCTCTTGCATTACCTGACTTTTTTTAACAGTAAATTAAGACAGTAATTGTGTTCTCTTCTGTTTTCTAAAACACTAAAGATAATGACAGGGCAGTGTAAATAACAAGGATAAGCCCAAACTCAGTGTTACTATATTTGTATAGTGGCAGTGGAACTATCTGGTGAATTTTAAAAGTCTAACATTATGAATTCAGGATTCTGCATGAAAATTCAGGTTTTTAATTGGGAAAAACCCCATAGTATTTGTAAACCAAAGCTTAAAACCCCCACCAACACTAATCGTTCCTGTGTCAAAACTAAATCAAGTCCCAATGTTAATGATGTTTTAAAAAAATACCATTTTTAACCCAAATCCTATGGCTTTTTAACACTGGGTAATAAAAGAAATATATAACTGTAGTTTATTTACTGTTCAATAAAAGACCTTAGGAAGTGCTGTGTACAGTGGCTCCACCTGGGTAGCTCTGAGGTAGTTCTGTGCTTCCTTTTAGCCCAAGATCAGAAATTTTGTTTAGGGATCAGTTCTCCCCCAAAACATGGCCAAAATATATCCAGTTACTAACAGCACTAAATACCTGTTTTATGTTTATTGCCAAGAACTAATCTCACTGAAAAAATCACTACCAAAAGACTGCATCTCCCTGTAGCCTTTCAAACAGCTCATTTTCAATGACAAAATAACCAACACGCTTTTGGATTTTGGCAGAAGTGAAAACACAGAAGTGTTTCAAGTAATTAAAGTCTCTTCGAATAATGTGACTTTTGTTAATGTGGTATTGATGACATTAAAGCATGACACAAGTTGCCTTGAGACCAAGAACATGGAATCAGTCAGAGGAATCATCTGCAGGTACAAACCAGGAGAACGCTGGTCTTCATAGTGCCAACAACTCCAAGACTGGAGGACTTCAGACTTTGAGGGAAGAGGAAGGTGCTGTAAAAGATCTCCTCAGATTTTCTACTTTCCTCCCTTCATTCTTTCTGGTTTGACATCTTTGATCAGTTTAGGAATTCTTTGAGTGGTTTCTTGGAAAAAGAGATGCTAACAAAATACCCTGGACTGGGTCTTTTCCTGACAAAGGACCTGCAGGCAGAAGAGCTCCATCACCTGCTCCTTCATGTTATTTACCTTCATTTTTCTTGCTGAGCAGAGAAAAGGTTTAAGTACTGGGATTTACAGAGGAGAGCATTTGTATCTTAAGCATCCTTTCTTCTGTGCCAGGGAGCAAACCACTTCTTTATACTTGTGGGCACTGCTGCCTGTCTGCTGACTGAACTAACAATTATCCAAGTATTTAATTATTTTAAAACACACTAGCTACAGAAAAAAAAGATCACATCCCCAGAAATACCATAGCTTTCACTGTGAAGATTGATGAAGAGTTGAAAGGAAGCAAACAGCCTCAGTTCTCTGGAAGTCTCAAAACATATAAATACATTTAGTGCTCCAAATGAACTGTAAGAACTTTGCTTTGCATACATCCCAAAGGGGAATGGATGGGAACACAGGAGAATGACCCAGGATTGGATTCATGTGCACTTAATTATAATCGCATGAAAAAACAATCCAAAAGGATTTTTATCACAAGTTCAAAGCATTAAGATGTTAAGATACCACAATCATATCTACAGTATAACATTGTGATTGGTAGATAGGTAAATGGAATAAAGAGAGTGCCTAGGACTGCTTTGGTGATTTAGTCTGATGCATTACTTATGCAATTACCAAAACAGCAGGAGATCATTAAATTTTCTGGTAACCAGACACAGCATTCTTAGTATCATACTATTACAAAGGCTCTTTATAGGTATTTTATCATTACATTTTCTTCCTACAAGGGTCAAAAAAAGTCCACAAAATAGACATTAAGCATGAATTCTGGGGAAAAAGTACAAAATATCTTAGGCCCAGTTGATGCTGCATAATGTCAACTGCAAGAGCAAAGCTCTGCAGCTTAACTAAGGCATCTTCCTGCGAACAATAACGTGCCTCCCCCGAAATAAATGTTTTGTAAAATGGGGCAGCGCTGAATAAAAGAACACTTTGGGTGCGAGGGATGTGCACGGAGGGGATGTTGGGTGGAATATATTAATCACATGGTTGGCATTAGTCACCGGGTAACTAATGAGGAGGATTCAACGGAGAGTTCGTGGACTGTATTCAGTGCTGTGGTGAATGCCTGCTTACTCCAGTGAGCCTTGAGTAAAACAGCTCCTCTGAAATGCACACCTATTTCCCGGAATTGGTTAAACATTCCCTGTATTCAAATAGAGCTGCTGTAAGAGAACTGAAACTATACTGATCTACAGAATGCAAGTCTATTTCTTTTTTAGAATAAACTTACATCTATGAGATGACATGAGATCTCCTTTCAGTGACTTGATACGTGAAGGGCTTTAATCTTTCTCTCTGGATATCACAGTTACTTAGGTAAAGACAGTGGGTCTGAAAAGACACATCAAGTCTGTCTTTCGTGGAAGAAAACATCGTGAAAAATCTTTCTGTAATACTTACAGAATTTCTGACTACCTATATGGAAATTACATTTCCACAAAAGTAAACATGGCATTTCAAGAAGCAAAATATGCTCAATATTCCCTAAAGTGCTGCCATTGACTTCAATAGGGCAAGAATATCACTACTCCGTTTTTGTAGGTGCTGAAAAAAGACTGTGATACTATTCTTTGTGAGCAATAAACTTGTTAAAAGCAAGAAAACCTGGGATTTACAAATGCTTCAGCATTCTGGCTGCAATGATATGTCAATCCATTCCTCTTGCACTCAAGGTTAATCAGTCCAATCGTTTTACTGTTACAAGTCATCAGGAAGAACGGTCAGAAATCATGCTTCAAAAAGAGGCATGGGAATATGCCAGTCTGGTATGGTCAATTTGCTTAGGCAACTTCTCAGTGTCTTAACTAAACTAAACTTCAATGCTTGAATAAATAAAATAACAACATATCTGGAAAAGAGAGGAAAGACAAGGGCAGGTAGTATTGACTTAAGGACAGTTGTGAATGACGAGGAGGGACATCTACCTTTGTAGGTGGCTGTGGCCTTGTGCAAACTAGATCAGAGTAAATACATGACACCATCAGATCTATACTGACATGAAAAATTTTAATTATGCGAATTAAAAGAGATCTCTACTACTTTATGTAGTAGGAAAGATAAATATGAGTAATTTAAATGACTGGAAAACCTGCATGAATCACATGCAACTCTCAAAATGCTTTGAACATATCAGAAAAATATTTCATTCATCTGAAATCCTCCTCGCACATAAGACAGATATTGAAGCTACTTCCTTGATTTACATGAAATTACTAAAAGTGCTATTTG
This sequence comes from Pipra filicauda, assembly GCF_003945595.2. Lineage (NCBI taxonomy): Eukaryota > Metazoa > Chordata > Aves > Passeriformes > Pipridae > Pipra > Pipra filicauda. The sequence continues at coordinate 51,370 of NW_024104309.1, forward strand.
GTATAACCATGACACTACATGAATCCTTCCTCACAATAACATCTTTCTTCCATTTTTCTATCAAGATGATGATTGGGGGAAGAATGTTAAGAGTCAAAGATGGTCCTGGACATATAACTCTTTCATGAACTATTTAGAGACTTTAAACATGACTTAATGAGTTTAAAAGAAGGAAGTAGTTTGCACTGGGTGAAATGCAGAATAATCCTTACAAAGAACAGTTGCCAGAACTGATACACAAAATTATCAAAGTACCTTGCATAGCAATATAGGGATCATCCTCTAACATTACCTTTACACAACTACCTACCTCTGAGAACATCAGAGGACAATTCCCTGCTCAGAGGGCTCTGTGTGCCAAGTGTTGACAAACTTCTATCCTGTGACATGATTTTCACCACTGTGAGCATCAAAGAGAAATTTCTCCTGCCAGAGCACAGGAACAAATGATCCCATTTGAGTTTGGAGGAATACCTTACTGTATACTCCCATATAATATTAAGAATTTTCTGGCCCTAAATTTACTGAAATCCTGATTGTACCTAATTTAAATTGACGTGCAATTTGAGTCAAATTTATTTCCTGCCCTTTCAAGGGAGACAGATTTATTGTTTCTGTTTATTTAAACTGCTGTTGAAATTGGTTAATTAAAAGGATTTAAAAAATCTTAATACTCTAAACAGAGCAAACTGGTTCTGAATTATTAAGCAACATTTTAGATGCATTTAAATAACCTTAAGTGACTTAACTGCCACCTGATCCTAAGCTGTGGCTCAGAAAAATAAAATGTGAAATACTGTAGAAGTCTTGGCTTACCCAGGCTTCCAGATACAGTAAATAAAGAGCTTAAGTCTCTAATACCATGTCTGCAGAAGGCATACTTTCAAATACATAACTAATGCTCCACCTTAAGGAGAAATGAGCAGAAGAAATTATAATTCATAAGAAATTAATAAATTCAGACATTCAAAAATAGCTTTTAAAAGGAGAAAGCACTCCAGGACCTTCCTTTCTGAGTGTTACCATAAAATATTCAATATTAATCCTAGTAGGGTAGCTGAAGCCGGTTTGGGTAAATTTCTGCACTTTCCTCTTACAGTTTCAGCTAGACCTGGTACACTTCAGTTTCTTGTCTAAGTGAAATGCCCACTCCATAAGTTTTTAAGGGTTTTAGGAAGACTTCTGCAGATCACCACTGCAGTAAGTGAGAACTGATCATTTGGAAGTCTCCAGGGCACTGGGAGAAGGTGGATCTTGCAGCTGGCAGATCAAGAGGACTACCAAAAATAGGTTGGGAGGCCTTTTAAGAGAAAGGGACTTAGAAGAAATACTGAACTAGAAGGCTGACTGAGCACACTAATATGCTTGGGGTAAGCTCTTTGTTATAGTTAAATGGATTTCTGGAAGAAAGGGAACTATAATTCTGGAATCAGTGTACACATTTAACAGTGCACACATCTGCTTCCATAAAGCCTTTGCAGGTGTATTTAAGAATAATGCAGAGAACGTAAAATACAGCTCTTCACTCTGAAAGATGTGCTTGTCAAATGTTTTCTGAGTTAGAGATACAAGTTACCTGCTGACCCAGGTTCACTCATGGCACACTCTGTTGGTAAGACATGTAGTGCTGCCATGGTTGAGGTACTGAGAGAGAAGGTGGTTAATAACTAACTTCAGTGCCAGTGGAAAGAACAATGCAATCAAAGACCCAATCACAAGTCACTGCATGTGCTTAACTGCTTTGGAATGTCACTGCTGCTTTAAAATCTACAAGTAGTGTCTGGAAAAGGTTAATCTGTGTATTTACTCATGTGTAGAAGTTTGTATTTACAGTAGGGTTATGATACCAACTTTAAGTTAGCTAAGGATATCTGTGTAAGCAACTGGAACACAGGACTAAGAACTAATGAATTTTTATTTACCAAAGAAGTAAAAATACTTCAACAAGACTGTACCAGGACTGATGGCTTTGAAAAGCAGGTAAAAATGCCCTAACAAGTTTATTACAAGAAAATGCTGATTTGGTTGAAGATAATACCCTTGTTTTGTTAAGATGGAAACACTTTTGGGGGTGTGTATGTTATTGTAAAACAGATTAGGAGAGGAAAAAAAACCAAATCCTAACTTTAGAAGACATGTTTTCATCTTATGGCAGCAAAACTCCAGTAAAGTAATTCTGATACTTGCAAACATATTTTTTAAAAAATGTTATGTATAGTTTAAATACAAACAGACATTTTAAATGCTATTGTTTTCTGGAGCACAAGCATCCCAAGTACTCTGTTCCTGTTGCACAGATTCTAACTGATGGGTTTGATACATATCATATACTAGAAGGGTCTTAACAACTTACAGTGTATTTTTAAAAAAATATATACCATGAAGCCTAAGGCAATGAATATACACTTTTACTGTACTTCCAAGGCATTTATCAATTACTTATTTTTATTATTCTGTCCATAGAGTTGTACACTTCCAACCTTCCAGACCTGGGGAATATGACAGATGTCGTTTATAGTTCTCAGTGGTTAGCAAACCCCTGGGGAATATTTTTTGTCTGTTGTAGCTCCAGTGGTCACAACAGCAACCGGATTCATACATGGCCACTGAGTCATTCGGCATGAATCATTTATGTGACTCTTCATACAAGGCATTATTAGGTTGGAATCATAGAAAAATGATGGAAGGGTCTTTGCTTCTCATGCAACAGACCAACAGCTCTCTATCCTGCCATTAAATTCTCCTTTCTTTGCCTCAGCATTTTCTCCCTGCCAGTTTCACAAAGCTACTGACAACACAAGCCTGTCCTAATTTAGTGGTATTTTTTCTTTTCTACTCCTTTTTCAATTGGTTCTTATGTGATTTTTGAGTTTGTTACACAGCACTAGAATGAATCATGATAATGACGTGACTAAGTACAGAAACAGTCAGTGTAAGGAGAAAAACAAATGTAAAAAGTTAGAGTAATATACCTGTAGGGTTTTTATATTAGATATGTACTACAATAGAAATAAGTCACAGATAGGGAGAAATGACTTGGAGAATATTTAAACCCATTGTTTAGATTGTAAAACAGTGTTTTTCTTCTGTCAAACAAATTGAATGAACAGTAATCCTGAAAACATAGATGACTTCTAGTCTTTGGTTCCACTGGAAATGATACTACATGCTTAAGGAGTAAAGTTAATTAGCGATTAATGAGATTCCTTAAATGCTACTTTTCAGTCTAACTGATTAGGATTCTCAATATAGGACAATAAGGTGGAAGAAGAGCTGCAAGCACTGTAGTTCTGTTCAGAGTTATGCCCAAAACTGGTCAGAAATCACATCCACTCTCACGGCTGTATGCTTGCTAAGGACGTTGGTTTCTTCCCCCTTGGAGTACTTAGAAACAAGATGATAAAGCAAGAGGTATCTTTTACAAACTACTGCAAACATGTTAATCAGTGCCTTATTCCTACTGAACTTCCTGCAGGTGATGGGAAACAAAATGGAAAAGCAACCCAAGTTACTGAACTCCTTTGGTGAAAAGTGGCTTAACCAGTCAGCTGGAGATGCCTCCAGCAAATAAAACCCCAGCTGGTCCAGAGCTGCCTCCACTCATTTGCAGTGCTGAGGCATTGTGGCCAAAAAGCTGCTGAACTGCAACCATCTCTTCTAGTACCTGTTCCCTTCAGCTTTTATGCAGGGCCCCAGGTAATTGCTGCACAGTTGGAACTACTGATTTTTTATCTTTGCTGTAACAATGGCTAAAAAAGACATGGAAGCTGATTTGTAATAGAGCAGAAAACAGAGGTATATTTTCAAAGAAACCTGGTTGCCAGAACAAAAATATCTGTTGATTTATCAACAGAATTTAACTGGCTTTTGTAAGCAGTGAGCAGTGTTGATTCTGAAAATCAGGCACAGCAGGTACATCATTAGAATTGCAAGTTAGGAGATATAAATGATTATCTATTGGCATTATGTAGCAGGTGGATGAAAAATTTATTAGAATGTACTGATTAGTTCATAACTGGACACTATCTGACTCTGAGTTTTGTTCATAACATTAAGTTGCACCAAAATGGCAAAACCAGAAAGATCAGAAGTACCAGCCCACAGACCTAAACAGTATGTTACTATTCATGGAGCTTCCTTCAAACAGGATGTGAGTGATGCTGCCTCAGCATATTCAAGGAGTTTTCATTGAATATGGTCCCCAACTTGTTTCAGAAATGGAGGACTGTTTACCATGTCACTGGAGGCAGGTTTTGCAACACAACTGTGTATGTAACATCTGATAGCACTGGTCGGTCAGCACCTGGACTGCTCACAGCTTGGCAGCCCTCTCACAGACTCAGGCATGTCTTTTACCTTCTGTGCTATAACACACTGGTCATCTAACATACCGGACTAAGAAGCAGTGGTATTTATTCCTGAAAGGTATATTTACTCACATCTCTCCTCGGAAAGGTGCCCAGCAGCTTGTACTCCTCCCAAGGATATCCCTTGGAAGCTACGAAATCAAAGACAACCTGCAGCTTGCTGCTGGCCAGGAAACGTCGCTCAAAGAATTCTCCGCTGGGCGTCCGAATACGCAGTTTGCTGACAGACTCTGTGCTCTCCTCCTTTGGTTCAGGAGGCAAAGACTGCTCAAGAGACAGCCTGATAGCCTGAGGAAGGAAAAATAACCATTTAGGTTGCAATGCCAGCAACGGAAGAAAAGGACAGGAAGCTTTTCGTTTTATTTCTTCTGGAACTTCAAGACATTGTCACAGTGCTCCAGAGCCATAGCTGTGCTTTTTATCTCAATGACAAAATAATTTTTATTCACTCCTTAATAACAGCCCACCAGACAACTAATTAAAATAAATCCTTCTTTATAACACATATTATTAGGTCTATAGTTAATGCACGATGGGATACGTAATTTAATCATTCAGCAGAAAGTCCTGGGAAAAAATTGAATGAGAAAATAATTGTCAAGTGGCCAATTGCTTCCTTAAAGGGTATAAATTAAAAGGCAGTAAAAGTATTTCTTTAAATGCACTTGTCAAATTGCCTTCCTTTTGCAGAGAGTAATTGACCATTTGCAGTAGACCGGACCCTTAATGGCAGTTCAGAGTGAAAAGAAATATATGCAAGAAATTTAGCATAAATAAACTAAAACACTGTTAAAAGACACAATTTAAAATACCGTGAAGGTACATCAGATACACAGAGTACATATAAAAATAGGAATGGTCAAAGAAGAAAACTGGGAGAAGAGAAATGGGAGCTTAAAGATTTAAAGTAAGTTATTGTTATTATGATGGTTCCAAGCACAGGCATGCACATTTTATGCAGCAATTTGCATGAAATCAGCCTCAAAATTGCAGTAACATGTCTGAAAATGTGTATGATACTGCATGTACTGCTGATGTCAAGATTTTAAGGGCAGGACCAATGTCTGTGTTCTCTGTCCTCTGCCTCTGGGAGCTGCTACAGCACTAATACTTTGATCAGATTTCCTTTTTTTGAAAAAGAAATGCCTAATATTAGACTGTTGAACAAGGTAGGCTTGATTTTCAAAGGTACTGAGTGTTGTCAGTACTCATGGGCAGGCATTGACATCTGTTAAAAATCTGATCCTACTTAGAAGCAGCTGTTACAGTATCACCTCTCTCAAGGCAGCACTTAATGAGAAGGCAAAGGAATGCAAAAAGCAGCACAATCACACTGCCTCCCCCAAAATGGCCCTAAAAGACAATTTTTCAAACTAAAAAGGCAGTCAGGCAGGGATTTCCCCAGATTTTCAAGAATCTTTCAAGATACACAGTTGCTATTAGTGCCTTTGAAAACCTCCCCAAGGTCATTTAGTAACAGACACTGATGGAGGGTGATTATGTTGCAGAGAAAGGACTGGGCAAAAGCAAGATTACAATGGCTTTTAAATACTCTATTTCTTACACACGCACCTCTGAGCAAATTATATCTCAGTATAAATATTTATACATAGAACTTGAGTTCATTTTTGCTCATCTACTATGAGATTATATTTTAAATAGATTCTATTTTAATTTTCTCTCTCACCATTCTCAACCACCTGCTTACTATCTTGCTGTTTTGACATTTCCCCACACAGTATAACAACAGATGCTACATTATTTACTGAACCCAATCAATTATATTATAGAAAAATAAACAACAGTAGCTCATTAGAGCTCTTTTCTTTGTGCAAAGAGTGCGTCGCTCCCCAAAGTAACCAGTCTCCAAGGCTTCAACATAAAATGGCAATTTACAATGGATATTCTGTACCAGCAAACCAAGTCAGAAAACAATGATGTGATGGATCACATTAAAAACTCTTGGACCTGAACAAGCAATTTCAGTTTGTTGATAAAAAGATGTTCAGTATGTGAAGAGCTCAACAGGCAGATTTTAAAATACGAACTGAACATAAAGCCACTTCTGTAAGCAAACACTGTTGCAGAACAATTCAGTACAAGTAATCTGTATACTTGAAAATGGGGAGTGTTAGTAAACATTATTGTTAAAATCCCTTTTGTTCTACTAAGCAAACAGATCCTATTATTTTCATTACTGCACTCTGCATTAAAACAGGGAAGCCCAGGTATATTTTGATAACATGGACCAGTCTTGCTGCCTTTGCATAAGAAAACCATTTCCAAAAGGCCAAGGTATCAGAAAAGGTTCAGGAGCAGATATAATAAAGCAGAAGTAATTATTGTTTCTATGCATGCAAAATTACTTAGAAAAGAAAAACAAACTTTTTACTTGAGTCTCAGTGTGAGCTGATTGCTCAACAGCCTGTTATGCTACAGTACTGATTTCTGTTCAATTGCTATTAACCTAACAGAATTGCTGTCTTAAAATTATTCTTGACACAATTCTCACAGTCCAGTTTTGTACACTGCTCCTTCAGTTGTGCCTTAGCTTCCACCTTGGCTTGTGCTAAAAACAGGATCTAAATAAGTCACCAGGTGCTGCAGGGTAAGAAAGAAGTGGACTGCATCTTTCCTAACCATTGAATACTGTTTGGACTGAATTTAGTATTTACACCACAGTACTGCTTGAAAGGCCCTTGAATGCTTAAATGGTTCAGGGTTTTTAATGCAATTATCTTGGTCAAAAATATATATGGAAATGCATTGATCATACAGTTTGTTCACTGGGTTTATGTCAGGGAATAATAAATGTGTTCATAGCCAACTTTTTTGCAGTTGTATAATTCAATTCTTTCATACATCAGCAAAGTACACAAGACTGAAATGTCAAGTATACATTTAAGTCACACTTAGGGAGGGATAAGCAAGGCTGTGATTTATCACGATTCTATGAGGTCCACGAACTTTAACTAAGTGGAGAATTAAATGGGAATACAATTCCGAATTTCAAATGTCCATAATCTATAAGAGTCAAAGACGTTATATTAAACCCACCAAAATGATTGGAACTCTGATATTTTATATAAATGAATAAATATTAAAATAATATTTATAATTTATTTATATTTGATATAATACTGTAAACATACTCAGGAAATACATATTCAATAGGGATGCTGATGTAGCTTTGTATTCATTAGCAACTTTCTCAGAGAATCTTCTATGCCTAGAATTCAAAGGACAACCCCCAATCAACTGTGACTTCAGTCAAGTCATTTATATATTAATATCACTTCTGTTTTGAAAAATTTATTTCAGGGTTTCAAAGTCATTTTCAAGTATCAGGTGTATTTCACAGCAGTTCTGTAAGGACTTGTAAGTCAGGAACTTCACAGAATAGCTGAAAATATTTTAAAGACTAGTCCATTTTACGTGGTGGGACTTCAGAGGAAGAAACATGGCTGTACTCCAACCTTTTCAGCGCATTTTGTAGTTGCCAGGATGTGAAAAAGGGGAAATCACTAATGTAAGTAAATTTGTGTACATGATGCTTTATGTAAACACCTACATAGACACAGAGGAGCTAGAACAGGAGCTAACCTAGATCCTGAAAGAGGCTGCAGGAGCCATCTCTGACAGGCACTGGGACCCTCAGAACCCAAAAAACTAAGAGAATCTACAAAATAACAGTTTGAGGAACAGTACTCTGCACAGCACAGAGTTTCTATTTTCTTATAGAGGCCAAGAGACATAAAGTCTTTGTTTAAACACAATTTTCATTCTGAGGAAGATTTCGTAGAAGACAGTTTAGAAACTTTTAGAAGTACTCTAAATTCAACTTTCTAGATTTGGGATTTTATTTTCTTTTTAAGTGTTTTGTCTCCCAAATTAAATTTGGCAACTTGTTTGATCAATATTGCAGGTAGACTTTGTGCTACTTCCTGGAAGAAATGGAAGGACTCCACGGTATTATGTTTTTAAAAGGAGTGGCTGTAGAAAAAGGTTAGAGGTTCCCAAAGATTCCACCATTTATGGAGTTCATTTCATGGATCTCTTGTGAGCAGGTCTATCTTATATCTGATTGAAATTGAGATCCAGATGACAGAACAGAAAAGCTATTAAGCAGTGGATGAAAATGATTTAGCTCACTATGTTTCACATACATACGGTAAGAAATCAATAAGAAAAAAAAATCACACAAAAAGTACACTTTGAATTAAAGTTGCAATGTGTGTTGAATGATATTTGCAATGTTCATAAGCTTCATGAATTCAAGTTTGTGAGAAAAGGTAAAACATCCCACCTCACGTTCTTCTTCCTGTTCTTTTCGGATTTGTTCCAAGCGAAACTGCTCTGCCATTTCTCTCTCTTGTGCTTCCCTCTAACAAACACAAATGGCAATCACACATAAATACGTGATAAATATAAATGCAAAGACATTTCTCAATGTTTCTGTAGAAATTAATATAAGAAATTAGGTATTTATTACACGATCTTCTCCTACCATTTCTTTCCCAACTTCTACTATTAAGTGGGCAAGGACTGCTTTAGCTAAAAGATGCAGTCAAGTTTAGTCCCAGTCACCTTATCTGGTGCCTTTGCACCAGAGAGGATTCCCAAACTGGGGAGGGGTTCCCATCCCCATCCCATCACTCATGTGGTCACTTCCACTCACACACACCTTGGCTCTGTCAGCCTCCAGCGAGATGCGGTACGCTTCATCCTGCTCTCTTTTCACATTTTCTCTGGCTTCACGTTCATCCTAAACAGAAAAGGGAAACAAAAAAAAGTCAGCAAACAGTGGAGCAGTATGATATATAACTTTATGTTCACAAGCACCCTTTAACCCCAGTGACTTCGAAATCACCCATCTAACTACTGCTAGGAGAAGTAAGTTCAGAGATGCCTCAAGGGAGACCTTGGCTTTAAAAATTACACCTTACCTGAAGCTAAGATTCAACTGATGTGTCCAAGCCCTGGCCTGAGGGCTGGATCTGGCACCCAGCTGTCCTTACAAGGGCTGTGTTAAGTGCAGAGCCTAGGAGTGGAGCAGCCTCCTGGGGAGGGGGTCACTGGAGGAACGTGTGTGGGCTGATGCCAGGAGGATTTCACTCCTGCAGCCAACAGTTTGGATGGTCTTGTAACAGGGAAGGACAGACCATGGTTTAGAGGCTGAGGCTGGATTTTGATTTGCTCTCCACTCAGACTGACAGCGGGTAATGGCTTCTCCTGTCAGAGAAAGCCCTGCTCCCAGGTCCTTCCTTGGTCAAAAAGCCCTCAGCAGGATACATCCAGGGTCACGACTATTAAACATCACCCAGAGGAGTCAATTCAGAGTGCTGAATATTTTACAGAGATGGGAAAGTAGCAAATCCTGCTCTGAAGTGTCTCAAATGGACATATGCAGGCAAGCAAGGAACAGGAGGTTGGTGTGTCAGCAAATCTAGCAAAGTATTTTATCAACAATCACAGCACAAAGGAATAATGGTTTACTAAAAACACAGGAATGACAAAAAGAGGCACCATCCACACAATGGAGGATCAAGAAGTGGATATGCCCAAAAGCTGGAATAACTGCACTGGGGTGATGTCAAATAAAGCAAAGTGTACAATCAATTGCTTCATACTCTGCCTTTGGAGCAGAGACAGCGGCTGCTCCCCCGAGCATCCCTTACATGCTCCTATCAGGCTCCTCTTACATCTCATAATCCTCCCAGAGCCCTGCAGAGGCTGTACTGGTCCCTACAAAAATCAATAGGATTTAGCTGTGAGACTGCTGGTGGGCTCAGCATGGTCCCCAGTAACACAGCAGTTGCACTGGGACAATTTGTCCCCTGTGTTCCACGGAAATGGAAGTCTACTACCCACTGCTTCTTGAAGAATTATTTTAATTTTCCCATTCAGCTGCAACATTTATTCCACATAAAAGAATAATTTTTGCGAAGTGATCAATTTTTTCCCCCCAAAATGTCACTATTGGGCAAAAAATCAGTTCTAAATGGGAGGAGCTCAGGTTAACTGTAATTATCATGACATACGAACATGCCAAAGATGCTCCTCAAACAAAACCTGAGCATATTAGTGGTTAAATCACTAAAAGTAGTATGCAACCACAAGAGGAAAGGAAAAGTTGAAGGGAAAGCCATACAACCCCCAGCTGGAAAGTAGCAAAATCTTTTCAGAGGAAATGCTTCTTCCTTACAGAAACAGGACGAAAAATTTTTCTACAATTACTGTGTCCTGAATTTCATTCACAGAAGATGCAGAAACCATCACTTTGTTCAGCAGAGCTAAAACATGAGTAGAAGTATTGCACACAAGTCCAGTAATGCCCAAAAGAACACTGAAAGATCAGATACAACTATTGCAACTACAGGCTCTTTTCTTCATCAAAGACTGCTAGCAATTAAGAGAGAGTTACTGTAGTTTACTAAAAAAGCCCCAATCAGAAACTAAAAAACCCACACAACCACCCTGACCCAACCCAAAATGAACCTTCAAAAAGTAAAATTTATATTTTATAAAAACTACTACAACTCACTCAAAATATATATATACTAATCAGAGTTACAAGAAATTGGCTACTGGCTTTTACTTTATGTTTTACAAACTGCCTAGAAAACTCCGGGAAGTTATTAGAAGTCACTTGTGATGAGCACAGGATTCATCTAACCTACAGAGAGCTTCACTGAAGATTTTTTGAAATAGGTTTAAATTATATAATCTGGATGATACCTGTAAAAAATATGGATGCTATAGGGTCTACAACTAGAATGGAAACATGAATTCCAGGCATTAAAAAAAATAAATTCTTTTCTCCCTATTCATTGCAGTTATCATCATCCTAGAAGTGGATTATGAAAAAGATGTCAGGAATGTGAAGAATTACCATGCATGACTGCCTGGTCCTCGTAGAAATATGTGAGTCACATCTAAAGGTAAATGACCATGCCACCAAGTTTTACACCGCATTGAAACAATACTGTTCTTACTGAAACAGACCTTAAAAACAAACCTGGAGATTTCTTCAGGGAAGCAGCAGACATAATCCCATGAAATGCCTCTTTGCACCTGCTTCTGTGTTTTGTTAATATGCTCATACTCAACAAGAATCATCTCCTCCACAGAGTTTAAGACAAAATTGTAGCATTCTTTGCTTCAATTACACCTTGGGCAAATTGTAAACATTAGCTAAAGCAGTTCTCCTTTTTGCAATGCAGTTCTCCCTTTTGTAAGCAGCTTCTTAATTTAGTCATCTCTTCCTCTAGAGAAAAACCACATGAAGTATGAGGATGACTCAAGTTCACCAGAAAGCAACAAAAGAAAATTTGTAATAGTGAAAAATAGGAAAAGCAGAAAAAATACTTTGCAGAGAATCTTTCATAGCTCTAACAAAATGTGAAGAAGAATAGACACGTCCCTAATAATTAATATAAAAAATGTCCTAAGTGTTATCCATCAATAAAAATGGAGGTAGCTGACAACTTTCCTGTTAGACCCTACATAAACTGCAGTATTGACATCTCCACAATGGTACTGCAATGAAGGCAAAATTGTCACCTTGGTTTCTCAAGAATTTCAAGTGTGAACAGACACAGCTTATCCCAGGTCACTTCAAAAGCCTTCATCAGAAACAGGGGTTACACAGCATTTGTGAATTCCACAGCAGTGACTGAAGGCCTGTGTGAACGTAAACCATCCAGATCCCAGGGGTTTTGGGCATGAGATGAGGAGACAACTCTCCTTTGCCCCTTGAAAGGGAAAAAGTCACAGATCACTGCTTTCCCATTTTGACACTGAGACAACAGGGGGACATTCATTCAATGGAAGGTTGATACTTTAACAAAATTGCTTTTATTCACAGAATATATTCTTCAGACATGAATCTTCTTTGCTGTTCTGCATATTACAGATGCAAGTCATAACAAAAAGAGCAAACACTTAGGAGATATTTACAATGGAGCAGAGAAAACCTTCTCCAGAGTAATACCCAGTGCATCAAGACTAAGAAAAATCAACAGATAAGGTTAAGAAGAAATTTAGGATAACCCTCTTCAGTAGTTATTCCCTAAACCATTAGTTGAAGTTACTCCTGAAGTACCTAATAACAGGCATTTTCAGATACAGGATGAATGAAAGAGAGGGATTTCTGATTGAATTTAGGACAGCAATGCCCTTTTTTCCTGCAGATTCTACAAGGAAAAAATATACAATACGCTTGGCTTTTCGGATGGGATGTTTTGCTGGAAAAGTCAGCATTGGCCCTTCTAGGCTTTTTTCCCCCTATTTATTATTGTCATTTCTGAAGGTAGGATTTAATGATTTAACCAGAGGAATCAGTTTTGTACCTGATTTGTCTCAGGGAGCTGTGTATAACATTATTGCCTACTGCCCTTTGGGACCAGATTTACTGTGAAGTAAAACCAGACGAGACAGAACTTGAGAAGACAACCATGAACAGAAGACATTTCTCAGAGCACCAGCGAGTAAAGGGCTACTACAAGAAAGAACAAAAAAGTATATTTACAAATGCTGAACGCTTATCTGAAAGACAGTTCATTTCACTGAACCACTCCTGAAATTAAAATCTGCAAATGCTTAAGGCTATTCATGGGAGCGTTAAAGAGAAACACCCCTTTGTCCAAACAAACCAGTGCAAGAAAGGCATTAATTTGACTCACTAAGATGACAGACTTGCACATTGTATAACTTAAACATACGTGATGGGGAATATATGGAAGGAAAAAGTGTACACAGAGTGTGTCAGTCATATGAGAACGATGAAGACAAAGCAAATGGACCTTTCAGTGGTGGCAGAACCACGGGAGGAGGCAGGATGGGGCAGGGCAAGGGGTCAAAACAGCACAGAACCACCAGAGGGTCCTGCCTGTGAACGCTGAAAGCCCAGTTCCAGATACTGATTTTTGGGAATTAACTCAAGTGACAACAAAAAAACCCCCAAACCCAAAGCCTTTAACAAGTCCTGCAGTATCTTTCCATGGGAAATGAGCCAGACAGTCTTGCCACATCATCTGCCCAACTGGGCTCATTATTCACTGACTGGAGCCATCAACATGTATAGTCTAAAAGCCACAGGAACTAAAGATATAATATCTTCCCTCTTTCTTTCCTCTGCCATTACCTTGCATTTTGTCAAAGTTGTAACTATGCTGTAAACTCCTGAAGGCAGCACTGGGGTGTCACTGTGGTGAAGTGCTCAATGGGAAGCCCATCGTTTGGGCTGCTATCGTATTACAAATACAACATTGGAAAATTTAATCAAATAAACTTTGATTACTGTAGTTTAATTAGTTATAACTAGTAATAATTAGTAAATGTGCTAATTGGATTTTTGAGGGGTTAAATCCCAATCTTCGTTAGGTGGTTGTCATCATCATAATGCTTTTGCGCTTTGGAATTTAATGAATTTCATGTATTTATGCTCATAACCTCTTGCTGTGCAAATACTATACACCATGATACACATGACAGTGTTAGATGGAACACAAGATTATCCAAGGTATACAGATGCCTGATTTCTACTGATTTTAATGTCAGCTTCAGTTCTTAGACAGAAATTGCAGGTGTCTCCTGCAGAGAGGATGGAAGCACTTGGGCCATCCTTTAACTGGAGAGCACAACTGTGGGTAACGAGTGGAGAAAAGCAACTGATCTGAAGGGGCAAAAGATGAACAGATCACACATTAGGAGAAAACACATTAGGACTGATTCTCTTGAGCTTCCTTTGTGGCTATGAGATATATCTTTTGAAGAAGAAAGAGAAGTGTTGGAAGCTAAAACTGTTAAAATATCATATATATCTTTAAAAAAAAAAAAAAGAAATTCTTTATATTTGAGAGCAGTGAGGCAGAAAAGGAGGAAAAGACATGGTGATACCGAGCTTCTTAATGTACAGTTACAAAAATAACACTTGGTCAGTAAAGCCCCAAAGTACCGTGGCAGGGAAAAGAGGGTGAATTTATGTTGCTGTTTTTCTTTCACATGTTTTTTAAATCTCCACCCAGATATCGGTCAGGAAGGAACTATCTTTTGTTCATGCTGTAGTATCTAGGAAAATGAGATGTCACCTAAGAACAGAGAGCAAAGATGATGGCTCTGCAGGTCTACATTTTTTTACCGCTTATCTTCAGTCAGAGTCTGTTCATAGTAGTTTTTCCAGTTTAAAAACTTTAAAAACTCTGAAGTGCCTCTCTTTTACACTAAAGACCGGTGCATCAGCAGACACAATTTATAGTAAATTGCAGGTTTTAATTGGTATTTGTAAAAATAAGGTCTCTGAAGTAACTGTGGGTATTACAATTCCACCTTGAAGTCTAATCCAAGAGCAGGAGTGCTAGTGTTGCGTAACGACAAAAATAAACTCGATGAGAGACCTACTGTTACTTAAATGTGGACAAGTTGGACCGGCTGCGTAACAGTCAATGCTTCTACAGTAATAAATGTTGACAGCAAAAATAAAAAGAATGCATTACTGAGGCATCATCAAATGAGCCCTGTCATTACATGGAAACTCCACCCTGTATAAGCTTGTCAAAAAGTGTTACTGTAATCCTTTGAGAAGCCTCCTCCTCAGGCAATGGAGAAAAAATGTTCAGGATCTGCCCAGAACAGGTGTGTTGTGCTGTAATGCCAGGATTTAATCTCAGATCTCTTCACATTAATCTCACAAAGGAGCTAACTCGGATCTATTCGGGCCCATCACGCCATGCTGAGATGATTATTTACTATCCAATTAAAGTAAGCAAGCTATCAAAGTGTTTAAAAACAGACATTCCAGGGCGTACAATATTTTACAACTATTATTTGTTTTCCTAATCTCAGCAGCAGGCATTGACACTTAAGAGGAACTGATACTCAAGAGGAACTGATACTACACGCTCTTTTCAAAGTCAGTCCCCGAAAAATCTCAGTTCACACCCTGATCAACCGTGGCAGAGGCTGGTTGTCCCTGTTCTGAGATACCCTCTCTTGTTTACAGGAGAAACCCCTTAGTGACGTTTATTTCCTCTTTGCAAAAACCCCCAGCACCACCACCTGAGCAGTAGCTGAGCTATCAATGTTTGTAGTAGTGACCAGAGGAGCAAACATAGTTAAAAAAAGAAAATACATCCATCAGGTGCATTAAATAATTGGTGTAGCTACAAAATAACTCTGCATACACAGCATGAGGCTGGAATTCAGCCTCCAAACCTGACTGCACTGTGAGGGGTGGAACTGTATCTTGGCCAATTGGCCTCACTGCTGCTGAACCCACCATTAAATTATCCCTTGTCCACTTCTTATCAAAAGAGCCACATAAGCACATCACTGTGCTGCTCATCAGATTTTGCTATTTGTAGCTTGTTAGTACGGTAATTTAAGGAGCAAACTTATAAAAACAGACAGCAGGCCCCCTAGACCATGTACCTATACAATGGCATATCAACAGTGTTGTCCAAAAGAGACAGGAGGTTTCCAAAATGTCATCTGGTCAACATAGCAACAGCTATGACTGACCCAGAACCCTGGAGGGGTGGGGAAAAGAAGGTGACAGCAGATTGATCTCCCTTTAAGGAAGCTTGGGAGAGCAAATGGGTCCTGAAATTATACACAACTGTACCTCAGGACAGGCATGTTGGATTACTACGAATACACATATGCATCTCAATGTTTTTAAGGTATTTCTTTGGAGAGTATGTAAGAAAAGGCTTAATCAAATGCAATATACAAATCTAAAAATTAAATCCAATTGCTAGTTAAATGATGGTATTTTAGCACTTGATGTTACAGAAACATGCACCAGATTTGCTCCATTAAAATTGTATGAGGCTAAACCGGTACATTTTACCAGTACATGGATACAAAAGCACAGGATTGAGCTAAACATACTATTACCACCAGCTGAGGTGACTCACTTAGCTCAGGTGAGGTGAGCATGATGCTGTTCTAAGCATCCTGCCCACACCATCAGCCAATGGTCAGTGACGGGGAGCTGACTGTAGCTACAGCACACGTCATGGTGAACACCTGTACCATTAGCTGGCAGTGGGAACAGGCATCCTGTACTGAAACTTCCATCAGAGGGCACTGCAAAACATGCTGTTCCAAACAGGATTGTGCAATAGCTGTGTTTGAACCTTTCACATGCATGCAAGTTAAAAATCCAAACTGGAGAAGTTCAGCTGCATAAACTCAACTCATTAATGACTTCATGCTGTTATTTACAAATGTTTCCAGTTCTGTTTCTCTCTCACATACACTTCTGTTTACAGCAACACTATATAGATGACTTCTCTTTTTAAAGCACAAAAGAATTTTATGCTTATCTTCCTGTGGTTTTACGATGACTTATTGTTGTTATTAAGAAAACAGTAACAGAAACCGGACTCTGTATCCTGTTTGCTATTGTAATATTTGGGAAAAAATTGCACCAACTGCAATATCATCTTAAAAAAGAAAAGGTGGTGATGTTTGAACACTTGAAGTTGTCAAGTACAAGGCTTACAAGAAAGCTACATGTTATGTAGCAAACCACAAAAAGGCAATATTTTGTTTTCAGGTTAAAGCCCTCTATTGAGTACAGACTGCTTGTCAAATACTCCCTCTCTGGAATAGTAACTTCATAAAGAGAGGTTATTTTTTTACTTTTAAACTTCCTGCTTCAAAGGCAAAAGTGTCTGAGATCACCTTTTCAGTGTGTTTGTAACAAGTGGAGCCAAGGTGTAAGTAAATATCTGGAAATCTGCCCCCAAAGTTTATGAAATTTTCCATTAGTTTTCTGAATGTCAAAGCGTGTTAGAAAAAGCTCCTGTTGGGGAAGAAATGTCACTGGTGCTCTCAGTGACAGAAAAACAAAAGGAGAAGACTACAGAAGACTTGGACAAAGGCAGATTTTTGAGAAATGTGTAAAAATTTATTTTCCACTCCCCTACATAGGTAGAACACTAGGGGTTAGAAGCCAGGAGACAATCCCATCGTGGGTCTGGACTGTCACTGCTCTTGGTCATCCAGTGAAGGAGTGAGAGCAGCTCGGGACAGGAGCCAGTTCCCTGTTCTGCGATCGTGGCCCCAAGGCTACTGAATCTCCTCTTGCTTTAAGCTTTATAGCCCTTACACCCAGCTGCAAATCCATTTGGTTTTACCCTCCTAGGGCAGGTCTATCACCGTCTCTCCTGCCTCCACCCTCTCTCCTAAACACTGGTGTTCCCTGCTCTGGCCAACTGCTCCAGTGTCCTATTCCTCCCGCTGTTCCAATCCTATCACTCCTAGTTTCTTCTCCTGTCCCTTATTTGCTCTTATCTCTCTGCCTTGATATGCTTTTCTCTCCCTCAGTTTTCTTCCTTTTTATCAACTTTTATAGTTTTTAATGCTGAACCTCTCTTAGAACTCATCTGTGATGTTAATTTTACCTTCTTACTAAAGCATTAAGAAAACTCCCATACCCAACATATTCTGTTAAAATGCAATAAAAAATTCAATTATATTGTGCCTTGGATTTTTGTTGTAATCCTCATATTTAAATCTGTGTTCAGTATTAAAAAAATTAACGTCAATTTCTTTACCAATGAATTACAGGTAGCATTAATAAAGAAGAAAAAGTGAATGACAGATATTGTGCAGATATCATGCCTCCATATTATAATCAGTAAATCTTGTACTAATGAGATACAAAATTTAAATGTGAAGAATGTGTTTAGTGAATTATTGTCAATCAATGTCTATACAACAGGATAAGAATAATCTTGAATGGCAACACACCTATTATTATAAATTCCTAAGTACTTCATTACTTCAAAATGTCACTCTCAATTTATAGAGTAACAGATAAAGATCTTTTGGCTGTATTCCTCACTGTGTGTACTTCTGTGTAATTGGAACACTGGTTTTGAGAAGTCTTGTCATCACTTACACATTCTGTTCAGTACTGGTGTACTGGTTAAAGTTGGTTTCAGTCCCCTTTTAAACATATTTAAGATATATTAATCTATTTTTGTTTTCTACCTGTGACTTGGAGCTGGTCATTGGGAAAAAATCTGATTGCTGTTTCCTTGTGTGTACATATTAAGCTCTATAACACCACTATAATGTCAACAGTTACTCATGACTAATGTTCAGGAAAAGGAAAGCAGCTAAAAATGACAAGACCAAAAAGGAGTTGTTTTGAGAGACCCAAATAAATACACAAAGGAGATTTAACCTTCTTAATTTCTGATGATGGAAGAAACACTAAAACACATCATAACCAACTCCACTAGCTAAAGAAACATCTGGTTACTTTACATCCCCAGTGTTTAGTGGAAGCCAGTAGGAATCTGCAGTAACTTTCGACATTCACCTCATCCTTTATGTCTTCCTGCTGCTGGGCACTGAAGATCTCCATCGCAGCCATCAGCCTCATCATTAGCTCATCCACTGTTGTGTTACCTAGCAACAAAGGAAGATAGCTGAACTTCATTTCATTAAAGTTATTAAACAAAAAAGAAGTCATTTTAGAATTAATCCATAAGAAATAGCCAGACTTAAAAAAAAAAAAAAAAAAAAAAAAGACAGAGTAGAAAATGCAAATATCTCAGCAGAATGCCTTCAGCTTGCCTTTTTACTGAAAATTCAAAACTGTTTTTACAACCAAATATTGATCATAGGTTAAAATTTCACGTGGTGCAAATCTGAACAACTACGTTTGTGCTTGTGTGAAATAACTCTATTTTTCATTTTAATCACTGATGTGAAACCAAAGTAATAGATCTGTGAATTCCTGACATGAAATTAATTTTACAGTTTCAGAATTCCCAGGTCTAATCAGGGAGAATGAAGCAATTGCTTAGTCAGGTAACAAAAGGTAGGATGCTGGCAGCAGCACCCAAGTGGATTGGTTTCAAAAAAGGAAAAAAACCAGAATACAATGATGGAATGGATGTGTGTGCACACATTTTATTCAGGTATAATTAGCAGTAAAATTTCAAACACTATAACTTACTCTCTTTAGTGTATTTACTTCTGATAAAACTTGCAAAGCTAATAAAGCAGAAAAGTAAGCCATCCATATATATACCAAGAAATAGAACACATACATAGGAAAATAGATAGATACCTCCTCATATTTTTCTCCCAGCGTGCTTCCTATCTTCGATAAGACCGAAAGATTAATTTAATTTCCTACCAGGATGCTTCTTTGGTTTCTCTTTCTAAACCAAAGACTAGACTACCCATTAGAACCACTTGTCATAGTAGTTAAAAGGTCTTAAACCATGAGAAAGGGTCTAAAACTATAAAGTCTTAACATCTGCCTGCCTAAACAGCTGTTGGACCGTAGCAGAACAATACCAACAAGAGCTGGATTTATACTGGTGATGCTGGTCAAAGTTTTAAAAAGAATAAACTAACCAGAAGCCACAGTACCTCTAAAGAAAACAAAACTGTCCCCATAGTTTCCAACCCCAGTAAAAGAAAATAAAAATCAAAAGCAAACTTAGACAGTCTGCATTTCAATAAACGCCACTGGGACTTAAGTTTCTATATTGTTGTATCTCTTCTGTAAACATGCCTTCTCGCCCAGCCCTGAAAGGCCCTCATTGTTCCCACTTCTAACATTTGCTACCTTAGCAGAAAATGTTATCCCACATGCTACAACATGCAGGACTTCAGAGACCACCATTCATTTGGGGGCGTATTGTTAAAAGACACCAGTGCCCCGATTCATGGGAAAATAACAGGCACTGCTTGCTTGATTTTTGTTAAAGGATAAATTTAAGTAAGGCTACAATAGGTTATCGCTTTAGTTTAATACAAAAGATCACAGAAAACCTGACTAATCATTAAAACTTAATGAATGCAATTAAATAATCTGGATTATTTCATAATATAAAGATGCATTGTATTATGACTTTGAGTCACCAAGTTGCTAAAACAGTTAAGTCATTTAAATCAGTAGCACCACTGACTTCAGTGGGATGACAAAGGTGCTGGACTGTACTGCAGTCAGAAAACCAAGAAAATCTATTTATAAGACTATTTGTATGAAGCAAGTTCAGTAAGTGACAGCCACACGATGAACTAGTGTTGTGCTGTACCTTTCACTAAAGAGACAAAATCCCTGCAAAAATTAACCATTTTGTCCACTGCAGACTCCTCAAGAAAATTATTAATCCCAGATGCAGAAAGAAATGTAAAAGAGTATTGCTGTCCACAAAAGGCAGCATTTGCTGAGGCTGAATCTCCTCAGGAAAATAAGGAGATTACAATAAAGATTGCTAGATAAAAGCAATAAATAAATGAGGAAACACTGTCATGAAGACAAACTTGTGGAGAACGCAGAAGAAATGAGAGGCAGCCATTCTTTGATGTGTTCTAATTTGAGGAGTTACTGAGAACAGCAGTCAAAGGGCAGCACTGCACATCTAAGTCATCTTGCTGTCAGCGACATCAGAGGAATGGTTATGCCAAGAAGAACTGCTCATGTAAACCAGAAAGCTTCATTTATGTGAGATTATATAGGTAACTTAAATCCTGATCTGATTTGGGGAATCAACAATGCAGGTAGGTCTGAACAAGCAACTCATGTCCAATACCAGCCCACCACACGCAACAGGAACACACATATTAACACAAAGCACCAAATGCATTCTAGTACTATGCAAAAAGTGCAGCCAAAATCCTTTGAAAATCAGGGATTTGCCTTGATGTAAATTTGGAAAACTAAGTGCAGCTCCTTCTTTAGAAAATTTGGCTTGCACTTTAAAAAACCAAAATCTTTATCTGTAATTCTGCTACAGTCATAGCAACTTTAATCTCTAATACCATGTTAATTAATATATTTAAGAGTAGTAGATATTTATATCCTGGCAACTGGAAGTGTCGTCTGTGCAACAAATTCATATTCTGAACATCTTAAAAGAGAAACAATTAGAAAAGGTCTCTTGTAACAGTTTCCATACTCATTAAAGGAATACTTTTAATATAAAGTGAGAACTGTACCTTGTATTACATTCAATACTTCATTAGATGATCGTTTTCCCATAATAATAAGGAAAAGTGGAAACTGGTCTGTCTTCTGAGTTCGAATTGTTTGGGCTACAACACTCCCGAAGTGTCTAGTGCACATCGTCAGAAACCTTGGGGGGAAAAAATAGTTAAGATTGTAGAGGTGTTTTTGAATTTAAGTTTTAAAAAAAAATTATGCTAAATGTAGCAGTTTAACTGTTACCTGCTGTTTAACATCGAGGCTTCTGCATTCAATCCTAGAGCTCTTTACCTCTTTTTATGACAAAATTATTACAATATTTACACACATGACAGGCCCAGATTGTCTAAATGAAAACAACAATTGCTTGAGATAGTGAGTTATTTGATGGAGCATTCTATTTCCTGTTACTCTACTATGCAGGCCATAATTCAAAACCACCCCCCAAAATAATCATGCTAAAGCAATTGTTAAGAACTTCTAAAGAGAAACTAAGTAGAGCCGCAATCTAATAAACATGGTGAAGTATAAAAATAGCAGATTTCATACAAAAGCATAATTTAATAATGAAAGATCAAGAAATCAGTTTTATCAGTCACAGAATTAAAACACAGTACTTCAGAATTGTATTTTCTTTTGTACTAGTGCCCTGCCAGTGACATACTTAGCAGTGTGGTCTAAAAAACAATAATTCTAAGCTTTTGACCAAAAAAAGCTCTTGGATATTAGCATACAGAAGTCTAACATTAGTATTCTTAACACGATCTTGAATAAATGAAAAAACTGATAAAGCTTTTCTCTTCCATTAAAGGACTGTTTGAAATTAGCATTTCTTTCAAGAGAAAAGGGTAGCTTATGATATGTTTTCAGATCTGATGGTAAAAAGTAAATGTCATAATAATAATGAATTATGAAAGACCAAATGCAAATATAGAATGCTTTAATAAGATCCAATTTAATAAAGTCTGTAAAAATAATGGACTTTTAATAACACGGGTCACAAAAGGCAAAACAGTGGAAATTCTGAGGACCAGCCACTGGTACAGACTTATTAATTCTTAATTATGTTCATGAAAGGCAACTTAAATCGTGTGTTTTCTTATGCCTTATGATAATATTTTAGGTAACAACTACTCTGAAATGTATGCTCTAACTGAAGAGCAAAGTCCTGTTGTCACATGCATTAGAAGCCAAAAGACAAACTGCATTAAAATGTCAAGCACTCCAAGTAATTTCTTCTCAAAGATGCTGAAAAGATTCAAAATTATAATTTTTTTAATCAATATGTATCATATCTAATAAAATGGCTAAAAATGGGTAAACCTGACGAGTACAGCATTGGTCTTATTGGAGGCACTGAACTACTAAAAAAACTCTTCTCAAAGACAATTTCTAGCATAACTATGGCTGCAGTTGGAGGGAAGGCACTGAGCGAGCGAGTATTTCAAAGCCATAAATGCTACTCCTTAATTCTCTGTCTTTTGCAATTCAGAACAATCAGACACAAAGACCACGTCAAAAAAGCCTCTGCTACACTGGAAACACATCATCAGGTAAGGATTAAAATAAAGTGTTTGTAAAGTCTGGACATGTAAACACTCAAGCTAAATAATGGTTTTTTATGTTTTCTTTTCAAGTTGGGAACAGGTAAGTGAAATCTTGGCCTCACAGAAGTCAATGGTGACCTTCCACAGCAAAATGACTTACAGGAGTTCAAGGTTTCACTCCTGGAAGTTATAAAGACAGTGGACAACTGAACTGAATTCCTGAGACTTGTGTATTAAAACTGTTTAACAGTCTTCAACACAGCACAGAAGAAAAGCACTCAAGTTTCATGGAAGACCAAAAAATCTAACTGGAGGCGAAAAAGTGCCATGAGAATAATGCTAGAAGGAACAAAACTAAAGAGACTATTACAATACCAGTTGTATTAGTTAAAGATGTTGGTTTGGTAATTTTTTTTAAAATCAATTCTGTATTTAGTCAACCCATAAGTCAGTCCCAAAATATGTTTTTATAGGTATCATGGTTATCAACATGTATCTTCAGAGCAGAATGAGTACACACGAGAACATCTGCTCACTGACATCAAAATAGATCCTGCCCTTTGGAACCAAGGAAGACCTCACCTGTCTGTTAAAGTAGAAGGCAGTAAAGCCAACAAAAATGTGGAGGTACAACTACTCTTCACCAAAAATCACCCACAGACCCGCTCTTTACCAGGCTAGTGGCAGTGTCTTAACACATCTCTTCATTTTACTAGATAGGTAGGAATTGAGTTTTCATTCATGATTCCCATTCAGTTTTTCTTTGCCTTTTAAGAGATTTTGAAGCTACTTAACTAATGTTGTAACTGTTTTTCTTTTTCTGCCTTTACTGATTCTGTATTTGCAGACCTTTTAACTGTATTCCACATTCGTAACCAAGTAAAAAAACTCCTCTGTGCTAATATTTACAATTAGAAGTATGGGAGTAGGACCAAAACAATTTGGTGCAATAACCAGTATCTTACTCTGTACATCACTAACAAGGGATTTTCTCACTTTCATCTGAACAGAAGTGTGCCAGATCTTTTAGTGGCATCTCCAGAGCTGCCAAGAGAACTGCCCGCGGAGTCCATCAAAGAGCCAGATGTCCCTCCAGGGAAAACCATCTTCCACAACGTGCTGGATTACTGTGATCTCCAACCAACAGTGGAAATAGAGGAGTGCTGCCAGAAAGGGAGGGCATATGGTATCCTACTAGTCCTCTAATTTTAAAATTACAGAAAAATTCAAGGAGGGAGAAGTATGAGAAAGGCAAAAAAGCACTTTATGAAGGAAAAATCTGCCTCAAAATATTCCCCAAAGCTACAAGAATAAAGTCCATGAAGAAAAGTAACAGTTCTGGCAGACAGCATCATTTCTTTCATGCCTCACTATCAATGAAACCAGCAGCTGAAGCTACAGAACAAATGTGGACACTGAGCACAGGTTGACAAATACAGAAACAAACCCTAAAAAGAATTACAAACTTATTTCTTAAATGTAGGTTGAACAGGTGTTAATTCTTAGACACAGTTCACTCTGCAGTTAAAAGTGGCACACAGGAAAAATTACTCTGGTGCCATGAAGATGTTAAACTGGGGAGTTGTTGATCCCTGCACAGCAGTTACCCCTCCACGTGCACTTAGAGATAACCTGTGCGAGGAGTCATCAGCTCTCAAATGTATGGAAAAATGTATTAGGATAAAAATTTTAAAAATGCATAGGATTTTAGATAAATTCTTTTTTTTATTTTCAATACCAAGACAAATTACAGAGACCTGTCACAGTCTTACTCATATAAATTCCTGTAGTTACTTTTTATTTTTATACCGGTAGGAAAACTTTGGAAAAGCTTTCTCCTAAAATGAGGCCCTTTGGCACATGGTGCCTTCTATGCTTCTTGCAAGGGAGGTTTTAACAGGAAGGCTGCACTGGAGATGTTTTCTGCTTTATCACCTCAGCCTAAAGTCCTTCTTAAAAAGCAGCAGCTTCTAAACAACCTGTTCTCTTCCAGTCTGAACTGGCATTCTGTACACAACCAGGATGATTTTGGGCCAAAAAAGCATAATTTATTTATGGTCAGATAATTCACAAAGTTAACCCTACTTGAAGAAACTTTAACACTTCAGAAATGGGTTCAAAAAAATGTACCTTCATTGTTGAACACGAAGAAAACAATTATGAGTATTAAATATGCAAGATTTCTGATTATTTTTAATAATGATTATATACTGTGCAAAGTCAACATAAGACTCATTAAAATGTTAATGTAAAAATAACATTTTCCTATTGGGTATTTACATTTTTAAAAGAATAAAAGCTGAGATCCTGAATTGGCATATTCAAATAAGGCCTCCACAGTCTCTATAATACAGTTATTGCCTTACCCACTGGTAAAGTGGTAACTGTTGCCTCAAACACAAGGGGGAACGAGCAACAGATAAAAGGCATGTTTTAAAGATGGATAAAGCAGCCAAATTCAAATTAGAAAGGAATGTAATACACAATTTGCTAAGGAATATCCAAAGCTTGCTACAAGTAAATTTAATAACAGCCTGGATAAGAACAGAGTGTGTGTTCAATTACTTTACAGGTGTTAGTAAAGTGGGAGGAGCTACAAGCATATTGGAAGTCAGTTAGAGAATTCAGATTAATCTTCACAAATCAAAGAATCATCCTGACAGGCAAAATGCAACTCCATAGGGTCAATGAAGGTTTCCAATTGGGAAGAACAATTGCACAAATACACCATAAGGACCAAGCAGTAAGAGAATACGACCAGATCCTGTCTCAAAACAGTCCAACAAGTCTGTCTTGATACCTGTTCTGCCTTCAGCTCTTTGGCACAGGACACTACAGAGTTTTATTTCACCTTTTCTGCTCAAGAAGCTTAATCAAATAGGCTGGAGCTTGAGAACAGTGGGACAGAACTTTCTTTGGGAATTGGTTTTATAGTGGGGACTTAAAACATGCTTACAAATGTATCAGTTTAATTCCTGTGCTTTTAATACTGCTTTTTTTTCAGATGACCTTAAAACATTGCTATAGGCATATAAACTGATGCACTGAAAACCTCTCTGATAACATCAGAGAGGTTGCTTTCTATTTATAGTTGAATATTATAGACATCCATATCTTACTAATCATGACCAGATCAAAATGCCTTCTCTGCTGATTTTTATTTTCCAAATTTGGACATTTTTAGATTACTAATATGAAATTACCTTGAAGCACATAAATATTTAAGCAGGGATAGTTTACCTTTTCTGGTGGGTGTATAATAAACAGTTTAACCATCATCTATATACAGGCTGTTTTGTTCTCTATCTAAAGAGACAATCACCTTTTATCCTTTTCCTTTTTTAGTTCGTTTCAGTGCTATTAGGAAACTATTCACAAGTGCAACCCCGAACAATACTATGCAGTAATTATGACTAAATGACAAAGAGATGCGAACAATTACTGAGCCCATTTTGAAACCCTACACTAATAAAGTCATTAGATGCTGCCCTTGCCAGGAGCCTTCTAAAAGCTTCTGAAGTTACAAGAACACATGGCATTGTTCGTTAGGACAATTGCTGCTGGCAGAATGAAAACCTTGAGTTAAACCATGCTGCAAATTGATCTTGACATTCTGTTAAGACCGCCACTAAAATCAAAAGCAAAGGAGAAAAGGAGAAAATGAGCGGGTGGGATGTAATGGTGGAACAGAAGGGTTCCTTCCTCACCTTCTTTCCTCTTCCTCCTCAAAACAAACCATACAGAAAATGACAAACTCGCTTGGTGTTTGAGAACCTTTATTTTTAAAACATTAATTAGACTTTTGACCTGTTTTTATTGACTGGCACTGTATTGCTATTAGAGTAAATTAAATAAAATATTGCAGAATACAATGGAAAAGGTTTTCACACCGTTCTGTGAAACCCGTTAGGGATTTAGTGCCTAAAGAACACACCCAACAGTTTTGCAAGCAACATATACAGAATCTGCGGTCACTCCCGAAGAGGCAGTGAGAAATTAACTCACCACATCCAGCTCTCAGAGACCCCACACCTGCAATATATTTGCTGAAGGATCAAATGGGATTGGGGAGCTGGAGTAATATGGTCAACTGGTCTTCATCCAGGCATGCATCATTCAGTAGGTTAGTATTAAGGGTCAGCAACTGTGAATATGGCTAATTACTTGATGACGGAAATTGCAGGTGAAGACAACCTGCTGCTGAGAAGAGCTTTAGTGAATTAACTCTTTCCTAAGCTTAAGCAAAGTGAAAAACTATCGTCTGAACATTAAAACTAACAAGTACCTGTCATCAGAGCTGAGAAAAGTTGGCAACGCCTTGAAATCCGGCGCCCAAGGGCAATGATATCAAAAGCAAAAAAGCTGCTACAGACATTCGAGTCACTGTCTTACAGTTTTGGCTTTGCTTTGCTTGGCAAACACTATGTATGCTGGAAATCTCTTAATATTATGCATGATCTATGTTTGTAGATGTTATGTGTACAATGTCAGATGTAAGGCATGTACAGGCACATATGTATGGATATATATTACTATATATCTTTCCTGGATACAAATATC
The DNA here is from genome assembly GCF_003945595.2 of Pipra filicauda. Lineage (NCBI taxonomy): Eukaryota > Metazoa > Chordata > Aves > Passeriformes > Pipridae > Pipra > Pipra filicauda. Next base: position 78,807 of record NW_024104309.1, read on the forward strand.
CAGTGGAATATAACTAGGTCTTAAGTAAAAGATATACATGCAGCTTTGTGGCTTTTTTTCCTCCTTTGATCATGAACAACAAATTACAAGAATATTCCAAACATACGCTCATTAAAGTCTAAACTAAAGTCTACGCTACAGGGGATAAAGCTTTCATGTAGGTTCCTTAACAGTATTACAAAAACAGGAAGGTTAATTCTTTTATTATATTAATTTTTCCCCTTTATTATGATTAATGAAAAGATTAATAATCACAGGAGTTACTCAGTGCTCCCTTTCCTGCAAACCTTATGTCAGAGGCAATTAAAACTTGTGGAAGCCAAAACAATACTTCCTCTTAACTGTATTAACTAGAGTTCTTATTCATTTTGACAAAGTAACAGTCCTGAGTGGCTGCAGTCTGAATTTTTAAAAATCTGATTCCCCAAGTCATAACTCTTATGTTCTTGCAGTACTGCTAACAGGTACCTGGTATTTGCACACAGCGCTTGACTTCTAGTCCTGCCTACAGAACTCTCTTCACTCTGTTGGAATGGGTGTTGAAGATTGAAAGATTCCAGATGAAAAGCGCTTGTGTACGGCAATGCAGGATTCAAAGCTAGAGGATTCATTCCTATATCAGTATCAGCCAAGAAACACATTAAAAAATGGGAAAATGACAAGATTTTGGAGCTGGTTCTGTTCTACGGTGTTCGGGATGGACACCCATTTCATTAATGAGAAAAATGGAAACACCTATTAGGACTAGTTTGGGAATAAAATGACATCTATAGCTCACAATATTTAGAAGATTTTTTTGGCTTATATGAGGAAAGTCTTTATATCTGTTTGAACTTATTTATGCCATGGTACAGTACTGAAAACATGCCTTTTACTACTGACATTGAGGCATCCTTATTGACTGCTGTAAATCAAGTGGACCTGATTCCTCTGCCATCCCACCCTGGCTTTTCCAGCTATTTTACAATGCAATTCTAAGAGCACAAATGAGCTGCTCTTGGTCTACACCAGCACGCAAAATGCAGTTCCTTCTGCTGTTGCTGTTGTCATCTCACCATTCAAATACAAAGCTACATTTAACTGTATTCATAGGGATACAAAACAGAATGGGCTCCAAGACCACTGTCATTGTGTCACATCATGAAGGGCAGTAATTAAACAGAGGGACTCAGTATTTATTTATGGGAATGCCCACAGTGCACTGGCACTTTCCAAAGGGAGAAGGAAGCATCATGCCCCCTCTGAAGAAATCGCAGTCCAAGGAGCAGGATGTGACACTAAACACAACAGAGAAATTATTCTAATTTGAGCCAGCATGCCTTGTTTACCCCTCACTATTTTTTGACCTCACTGTTAATATGACAGTTTCTTTGTTGTTGTTAATAGAAAGCAAAAAAATGAAGGTTTAAAAACCCTATCGTCCAGCACAATCGGTGAGTAGGTTCACTGAGAATAGCTATAAAGCCTTAAACAAGCCCTTTATTTTGTGTTTTAAGAAGTGTCATAAGGAGTTAATAGGACACAGCTGTACAGGCTCTTTCTAACAAGCAGCTTCTGTCGCTTTGGTCACCACAGGTGTCTGTGTAACCTGCAAACTCTTATTACTAGTGTATCAAAGTTGTGCTACTTAATAGATTTCTTTAGTAAAACACAACAAAGCAATTACATGGCTGTTGATTGTCAGTCATAAAAAAACCCTCAAACACAGTTTTTCAAAAGAAACTACACTGCAATTTTTTGTCATTGTAAAATAAAAGAAACTAGAGAATTAAATAGAGGAGCAGACAATAGAACAGCAGGTAGTCAACTGAACTTAGCCACTACAGATGGTTTAGAAATAGTGTTTCCTTCTACACCAACTTGTGGGATAAAAGAAAAGGAGGAGGCTCCTTACTGCCCATGAATGGCAATACCAAAAGACTTAAGCAACTTCCCAGTCTATGTATTTGGTCCCATGAAAGAACCTAGATGTTTCTCTTTCCTCTCTTGTTTCTTTTTCAGAAAGTTTTCATCTGTTTTTGCAACTGCTTTTTCCCATAATCTTTTACTCTTCTCTAGAATAACTTAAACTAGAAACATTGCTGCTGATCCCTCCAATGACAAAACACAGAAATTCAAGTGAGGAATTCCTGAGAAACCCAAGCATCATTTAAAAAGTGCATGAGAAAAAGAGATTGTTCTGTTCTCCAAGCTCACTTTCAGCAAAGAAATATTAACTATAATTTACATAGTTAAGAATAAGAATGTATTAATGCTCTATTCTAGTACTCCACAAGAGAAAGAAACATAAATGTATAATTTTAATTGTTTGATAATCACTGGAATTGTGTAAAGAAGTGGCAACCTTATTCCAGTCCAAATTACTGTTGCATCTTTTGGATAAAAGTTAGAATAACTCTAATTATAATAACATATGCAAGACATTATCCTGGCAAGATTCAGTCATCTTCTGGGTAAATAAAAGTGATGAAATAAGGTCCAAGTTAAAAATGTAATTTTTAACATTACATTTAATGTAATGATTTATAAATGTAATAATAATAATAATAATAATAAAATAATAATATTTTAATAATAATAATAATAATAATAATAAATTATTTTCAGCAGATTCTGATCAACTGGTAACTAAGAGAGAGGTCTTAGTATAACAGTAAGAAAATTTGTTGGTAACACACAAAAGGTGCAGAAGGAAGTGGAATCTACAGTTTTCATATCTTCACCCATCAGTGAGATGATGGCCTAAGAGAGGCCATCCTGGCCACAGGATAGCTTCTATTCTATAAAATCCAAAATATCTGAACATTACCAAAGGAATGTTTTGTAAGAAAACTGTAGTTCAAAAAAGTTCATATGAATTACAAGCTTTTAATTCTTTCCATAATCTGTTTTTAATACTAATTTATCACATGAATGTTATTTTTAAAATATGATTTTCATTAACGACAATAGTTATTATCCCAGACAGCTCTCATGCAGTTACACCAACATACACACAATTAGTGTCACACAATATTATGGCACTGCAATGCGAAACTGCAAAGACACATTCCTAGAACTATGTTTGAAAATAAACTCAAAACCAAAAGGATGTCATTTCTTCTAATATTTTTTTCCTGCACAGGAACAAGAAGTCGCTTTGCAATGCAAACAAGGCCAACCCAATTCTCAGTGAACATCACTCAGCAAAGCTTCACTGATCAGCTGAGCATGAAGTTTTTAGTTTAAAAAGATATCAAGCAACAAGAGATTTGATAGCCAGAGGTAAGGGTCTTCCTCGAGAGAAAAGCTGCTCCACTCACAGTTCAAAGAATCTTACCTTGCTCTGTTTGCTTCTTTTGTCATGTCCCATGCCCAGGTTATGAAGTTCTGACTCAGGTAGGAGACAATAGATTCAGCACAAAGCATTTGTGAGCAGAAGACGTTGGTTAGTACACTTTCATCGTGGTGGAGGTAGATAGCAAGAAGCTTTCTCTGGAAAAGACATGATCAGAGATGAGTGAAAACTTCCTCAGGCTATTCAGCAATTTAAAATTGCTGCTGCACATTCGTGTGTTAGCACACCCAGTGGAGTTTACCAAGGGTAAGAAGTATCTCAATGTGAACACACAGGGGAAAAAAACCCAGCAGATTCTAAGTCAAATGGTCCATCCCTCCAAATCCTTAAATATTCTCAATGCTTCCCAATATTTTATTTCAGATACCAAAACACAATACATTATATGCTTAGAATATGAAAATGGCAACATTTGATGAAAAACAAAAACCTTATTAACAGAGTTATCTTAAGAAATGGGTGAACTTTTTTGGCTTGTTGCCCAATAAAGATAACATTTGGAACAATTCCCCGAGCAAGGAACACGTCTCTTGATAGAACAGCATCTATGACATAAAATTATTATAAATAACCTGGAAAAATGACAGTGTATCACCACCTCTGCAGCCAAATAAAGAGGCAAATGACTAAGAACACAGCTGCCTACAGACCCCAAACTTGCAAAGTGATATGCTGGATGTTCTGGCAGCTCTCCATCCAGCCATATGATGTGGGGAGGCTTCACTGCCAGCAGCACTGAGCTGTGCTGTGTCCCCATAATAATCTCAGATCAAAACGTGGTCTCAACCAAAAGCCAGTCTATGTGTATGCAAATCTAGAAAGCAGGCTGCAAAAATACAGGGAAGCTATGATCTAGTTAAGGACCTGTATCTGATATTCAATGAATTATAAATATAATTCAGAAAATTACAGTTTTCCATTCCCCCATACCCATATATATATTACTTACTTTATTTTAAAATACTACTTGAACATATTTGCTGAGATGATATGGTAAATGTTATTTTCAGACTTTTATTTAAAGTAATTTCAAATCTCTTCATCAGAAGTAACACTGAACCCTAGATATTGGTGTGTATTGATACAGCAAGACATAGGATGCGATTTTGAGACAAGCTGTCTTTGTAAAAAAAAAACTGTATGGCTCTCATCTCATACACTGGCTTTGGACAAAATTTAATGACTGTTTATAAAAGGAAGAATACATTTGAACATTAGACTTTGGGAAAGGGATTAGTATTTGCATTAATGTTTGTCTAATTTAATTTAAATGTTCTTCAGAACCACGTACACATGTGCCAGGAAGGACCATTAATAAGCCCAACATGCAGAGATCCATATAAGTGCAGCCAACAATGTTGACTGAAACTAAACTTGAAAATCCAGGGCACTGATGCACAATATCATGCAATAAAACAGCATTTCTGTGGTGATATTTAATTTAAAAAGAAGAAAGAGGCAGGGGAAGATCAGGCACTGTCTGTTTTTGAGGATCAGCCGTTCTGCATTTCAAAGCGTCGATCCCTGCAATATCCAGGTTACTGTGCTAGAATCTCGACTATTATATAGCAGTTGTAAGAGAGGGAGGGCAAAGATGTGTTTACTCAGTGATTAGGGCCTTAGAATAAGCCTCTAGCTCCTAGAGAGACAGCTCACCACTTATTCATTTGGACCAATTCACAAAGCCTAGAAAGATTAAACATCCATGCTGAGAAGACAAGCGAATGCAGACGGTGAAAAAGAAATAAAAATTCTTTAAAAACTCTGAGATGACTTCATTATTTTTTCCACAAGGAAACTTTAGGAAAGTGTTTAGTTAGAGAAAAACCCACATTGACCTCTCTCTAAACCCTTAATCTTTCCTTTGTGGTGGCACTGCTTTGTGGTAAGCGGATGGCTTTGCTCTCCTCTTTTCACTGGGAGCAGACAGAAAAAAAAGGCTCTTGAGAAACACTTTTACTTCCAAAGAAACAACCCCATGAAACTGTTAAATATGAGATTCCATACAACAGAATGTTTCAAAATATGTACAGTTTTAGGCTTAAAGATTTAGGGACAAATTTCAGTAAACAGAACAGGCACAAACACAATGGAGGTTTACACTGAGCTACTTCCCAAGGCAATGTAATTTTTGTTGCATCAACAAATCTCACCGTGCAAAGACTAAACTGCATCACATATGAAAAGACTGTACTTGTGCCCAATAATTCTTCCCAAATGTTAAGGGCAGCACAGGCACATTGCTATGACTAATGCAAAGAGGTAGCAGGCGGAACTGAAGTGCTGAAATTTGATTTTGAAGAATCTTAGTGGAAGCCAGGGGTATTTCTTCCTTAGAAAAATGCATTATTACAAAAGGCTCACAGCTTGGAGTTTGTTGGTTTTGCTGTTGTTGTGCAGGTTTGGTTTTGTGTTTGTTTATTTTACTACCCCATGGTAGCATATATTTAAAAGTAAGTTTTGGTTGTGTTTATTTCAAGCCTTTGAAAAATCAGTAAATTCTAGGATTCTATGATGACTAATACTGGGGGTTTTTCAGTCAATACTATTAAAACAGGCTTACAAAACCATTGAACAGTCTTGAACTCCATAAAAGAAGCCTACTGATGGAGCACTAGACTGTCCTGTGTTGGATTTCTCAAAAATATGACTCACAAGTTATACACTTTGCATGAAAAACCAAGAAAAAAAAAATCCGATGGGGAAGAACTTTTACTAGTCCTTACGAAGGTATGAATACCAAAAAGGTTGTAAGTACTGAATACCTGATGGACTTCCAAAGGCCTTAGGACTTCAGGAACTTAAACCACCAAGGGATGTGTTTTTCAGAGTATGTGCATGCTGAAGACCAGGCAGTCATACGCTGGAATTTTCAGAAGGGGCCTGAATTTACAAACATGCTCAGGAGTGTCAGTCTCATCAATGTCAGTAAGACTTCAGGTCCTAAAAGCTTGAACTCTAAGCTCCAGGTTTCATGTTCCTTCAAAGGAAAAAGGGCCACAAGAAAGAGATCCTAACTGTTTTCAGCATCTTTACTATATAAATATGTTAAAAAATCCAGACCTCAGGCATTTTTTTCTGCAGCCTCTGTAGTATTCAGGCTGCATGAGACAGTCAGCAGTGCTGCTGCTCCTTTGCTCCACCACCACTGTGTTTGCAGTGAAGCACTGCAGACCTCTCCTGCCTGATTTGGATCTGTCGATGGAATATTCCTGGAACACTGGAAGGAAATGTGGGCTGTAGATGGATTCTGCGCTGTAGCAGGGCAGCCCACGGAGAGGTGAGGTGTTCCCGGCTGTAGCCTGGTACCATAGAACCTCTCTGCCAAGTCATCCAAAGCATAGCAGACTCCTGCTCCTTTCAGAAAAGTTAATGCACTTTGTACAGAATTAGAAGAAATGAAGGAAAAGTTGTCACTGAGGCAAAAAAGAAACACAGACTTTCATGAGGTGATTAAATTGATATCACTGGGTAATGGGATTTCCAAGCTTCTCAGCCAGCTTGGCATAATTTAGATGCCTCAGAAGAATATGAACTTGGATGGGAATAGCAACACAGTCATAAGGGTCAGCAAAACCTGAATGGTTATCTTTGAATCTCAGGTTTATAAGCTCAAGTAATGACTGAGACAAAAATGTTCATGATGTAACAACAACTGCCAGGGGCATGAATGTTATCTCAAGGTGGTAGGCTAACAAATCAAGACCTTAATGTTTTCCTCTGAGTTTTATGCTGTGAGAGCTAATTCAAATGAACAAATTTGCAAGTCTTTAAACCTTTGAAGTGCACAATGTGATCCACCTGTCTAAGTGGATCCTGGAGATCACAGGATCAGCTACCCTATCACACACAATTCTTTTCTCCCTAAGCAGACTGCAAACCTTCTCTAACACCGAAGCAATACACCTCTGAATTTACTCCACTTTGAAAAAAGATCAAAGTAGGAATAGGGCAGATGGAAATTCATAGGAAGCCTTGTCTGTGTATTACACATAACAGAGCAAATCCTGCTGAAGAGAAGCATTGTTTAATTCCCCTGCACCAATCAAAGGAAAGGAGACAGAAACCCAAGAGAGAACGACAAGGGGCACTAACCAGCCTCTAACCTTATAGAAGTGGATCTGAAATAAACTGCACCCCATAGGTTCCTAAAATTGGAAATGATCCATGCAACCTTCTGATCTCATATTTTGTATTACACATGGCATAAAATGTCCCTAAACTAATTCCTAATTTAATCTTTTTGTAATTTTACCTTTCAGTAAAACATCTAATCTCAAAAATCCATCAGTGATGAAGAATCCATAGGAACCACGGTAAGGTGTTCAAACAGCAAACCACTCTCCCAGGTAAAGGTGTGTTTTAAAGCTTGATTTAGCCTACTTTCATCTTCCAACTATTTGATCCTATTATACTGTTGTATCTCTATTTCAATCAATTGCACTTGTAGTGATATCTTACATAATGCAAACAGAATCCAGTAATTAACACCAAACTCAAATAAGATCTATAAATCACAAGGACTGAAGGAAGAGAAAATGTAGAGTGTGGCAGACAATTTAAAAAAACCTGCCATTATTTAATATCAAATACAGAGGATGCTGAAGAGAGACGCATACCCAGGAGCAACCCTTCAGATGAAGCTATTCTTCAGATATGAAGAATAAAGGGTGTGTAGGCACACATAACTAGGCTGTTATGTTGTAGCAAAGATTTCTAAACAATAATCATGCACTAGTTCAGAAATAAACTGTGGAATGAAAGGCCAGAACTGCTAACACATATCAGGCAAGACTGAAAAGAAAATGCAGGTAACTAACACAGGACTTAACTGGAGCATATGTACTGGCATCTACCATAGTGTAGGTGCTTCCCTCTTCCTGAAAACCCAGAGTTACACTCCTCTATCTGTCCTCCAGTTTCAACCAGCCCATGTAGATTAAGGTTATTTATGTTAAATCAGAATTGGTAAAGTGGTAATTTCTCCACCTGTAATCTGTAGTAATTTCAGTATACTTAATTAGCTGAAATAATAAGGGACACTTTTCTGAGTTACACAGATAAAAACAATACTACAGAAAGCCCCGTATGAAGGAAAATTCTGCTACTACCAAGAAAAAAAAAAGCAAAAAAAGAGCTTTTATTTGAACATGGCAAATCATGGAAGGAGCATACGTTCTTCTAGGTTTTCAGGAAATAAAGAACTCATATGTGAGAGGGATGGTGCTGCCACTAAATTGAACCTAAAAGACAGAACTCAAGGAGAAGAAAAACACGGTTCATTTTCTGCCATGCAGGAATATATATTGAGGTGACAATACCAATCTGTGCTAAGAGAGATGTTTCACATATTTATTAAAAGTCAGTGGACAGAAAGGTTGAGAGAGGAGCAGGAGGTGAGCTGACAGAGGTATATAAAGAAAAGAGCTGAAAAGGCAAAGGCAATGTCTTTATTCTTTCTCATAATAAAAGAGTAGCAACCACCTATAAAAATGAAAAGGCAAAAAAGCTCCAATAAAAGAAAATACTTCAGTATTATTCATATATATAGTTCAGTGAGATTCAATATAGCCATTAAGATCCAGTATGAATAACAACACTACCCTAAGTTAAGATAAACCCCCTGATGTCTCAAAGCACCAGACACCTACAAACTGCTTTCAGGCACAAGGAAGTCTCCCCCAAACATCTTTTTAAAACATGCCCATTAAAAAATTTCTTCCATGGCATTGCTGTAGGAATACCTGTGGTACTGTAGCTACTTGAGCAAGAGTAAGATTGTTCTTCAGAAACTGATGTAGAGAAATGCTGGTTTCCAATTGGTACAATAGGTAGAGGGTAAGACTTCCACAAAAAACAGCTTATTTGTTAATTTATTAAACCTCTGTCTCACTTTCTCTTCCTGACCCAATTAAAAAAAATATAAGGAAAATATTTTCTTGCTTTATATATATGTACAATAAGCCTTGGAAATGAACACACAATGCCCTTAACTATCAGACTGCAGGAGATACCTGGGATTTCATTGCCAGGGACTCTGGTTGTTAAAGGCAAAGCTCTGTATCTTTGGTATTATATTTTTGTGCTAAAGAGAGACACAGGTTTTAAAGCAGGGCTACATTTGATCTCATTCCATCTCTCCTACCAAAAACTGGCACTGCTGTGGGAGCAGCTGCTCTAAAGGGAAAAAGATACCCATCATTTATGTTAATTTTCACTGTCTAATGACTCAAACACACAGGTAACAAACACCTAAATTTTTTTTACATGGTATTTTTTTCAAATAATATTTTCTTAAATAACCGTGAATTATCATCCTTTCTAATGAAAAGACATTGAGATTTAACAGAATTATCTATTTTCTTAAAAACAATTTTAACTCATATTCTGCATTCAAAACATATGTTCTGACGTAAGTTAATTTTCTTAAAATAGCCCAAATCAAAATATTTCTGAAAAAAAAAGCTTCAAGTTTATATATAATGGGTTTTGAGGGGAAAAAGTATCCACAGTATAGATTTGAAACAGAGCTGATGGCTCTCTCACTAGACCCGAACTGTAGAGTGCACCTTCTGCTCTGGACAGCATTGCGAATTTGTCAAGAAAAGGCTAAGATCTCTGAGCACTCAAGCTGCCAAGTGCTCTCAAATTAAATCAGTTTGAAGCGGTTTTCATTAAGATGGATTGAGTGTGGCATCGTGAGAAACACTCTATCAAATGTAGTGTTTTACTTAGTGATTAAGTATATACCAGTTGATGAAGCTGCCCAAATCCTTCGTAATCCCACCACTCCAATAAACATTTAATGAGTATATAAGTTCAAAAAGCCTAGTAGAGGATTTAAACCTTCAATCTTGTTTTTATTTACTCTTGGAACTCAATTTCTCACTTCAAGTGAAGAATGCTGGTGCCTGAAGCTCATCTGTTGCCCTGGTAAAATTAAGTGCCCTCCATAGTATAAATTAGAAGACAAGACATACGGGTTGCAATTTCTCCTAAGCTTTTTTTTTAATACTGATATACATATTTAATTATTTTATGAAATGCAATTATAAAAATATAAAATAATGTATCCCTTTCCTCAATTATGCATTCCAGGAGGCAGTACAGAAAAAATTACTTTGTAACAGGAAAAAGCAGTGATAATAAATGGTATTTACACATTCTCATATCTTTGTTTAAAGTCAGAATGTTACAATAAAAATAATGCCATTCTGTAGGGTAGGTGGGAGGGAGACCTTTCAAAAATGATATTCAGAAAAAACCCACGCAATCCAAACAACAAAAACAAAAAAATACTTTCCTAAATATACAAATACATAACTTTATCATGATGAGGATCTGGTCTGAACACATCTCAAAATATTAGAAATGTAAGGTGACATGAACTTCAGATGTGTTGTGTAAGTAGTATAGGAAGTACTTTGAGTACTAAAAAACTAAGCAACTGCACTGCATTAATATCAGATTTATAGAGATCAAACTATTTATGTAAGTTCTTAATGGGCTTTTGTCCATTATTACACTGATACACTGTCAACTATTTCTGATGAAATGATACAAAGAGAACTTCCCAATTCAAACCTTTTCCTTGTTGAATTCATATGATTTTTTTTCTAAACATGCATTAAGGTCCACTTTAAGAAATTATTATAAATTAATACTTTTCCACTGAATTACTAGGTATACATTTATGCTCTGAAATCTGTGCAAAGACATGAAAATATTGACTAAACTTTGAGTGTTAAGTATGTGTTAACTTCAGTTATACTGTATGGATCCATAACACTGCACACTTATCAGAACAGCCCCTAAAATAATATAGTTCCCCCTCAAATATGAATAACTACAGGAAGCCATAACATTCTTCATTTTAAAACTGATCACCTACCAAGAAAACAAAAGTAAATTTAAACAGCACGATTTTCTTGTTTGTGTTTCAGCTTTATCTGTGCTTAATTATGCAGGGTTTTGGGTTTCTCCTTAGTAAATCAAGTCACCAAAACTTAAATAAACTATCCCCATTCTAATTTTATTAAAATACTGATTTTAAAACTGTGCACGGAATAACAGAAACTTGAGATGCCTAGTTGGATGTACAGAAAAACTAAATAACCAAACCTTAGGTACTGGAACTTACTTGGCAGATAATGGCTGTACAAAGAAAGAAAAAAAAGCACACTGTATTTCAAGAGACCTTTCAATTTAAATTTACAATTTCATTAGCCATTCTTCAAAGGAGTTATCAACATGCAACACTGAACTTGTCAACCACAAGACTCGCAGGCAGTGTTATCTGGTGCTAGGACACCATTATTTCAGGAAGAAAAGTGAAGGGGGGAAGAAAAAGAGTAACTCTGACAACTAAAGGACTCCAATAAAAATACAGCCCGAATGATTAATTTCAACAACCCCCAAGGTAAGTATTTTAGTCAGTCAATTGAATTAGTACAACCTTTCCCAAACAATAAACCCAAGATAACTCCAAAATGTAGTTCAGCTTTTTAAAAAATAAAGATGAAACACTTAAGGTGATTTCCATTTCCCCACTATATTAGATAAAGTAGTTTTAATACACACTTACATCTCTAGCTTTCCCATAGAAGGCTTCTTGAAAAGCAGCCTCTAATGATCCAATAAAATAAACAGGATGGCAGTCACCATATCTATTTGAGACAAAATCTCCAATTAATGGATTAATTACAAAAATAAGTAATTTCAATATTCTACCACTTCACATATTCTGTAAATATAATGCATTGGCTAAATCTTTAGAAAGATGAAGTATTAAACTTCTAAAGGACAGAAGGGAAATATTTAGAAGCCAACATTCAAAAGCTCAAAGTAACAAACTATTACGTTACAAATTTTATCATAAAAACCTTCTATTCGCACACTGTAAGTTCTATACAATTTTCTACACAATTTCCAATCACAATTTATTTCCTCTCATTAAAGGTTAACTGATGGCTATTCTTGCATTACACTTTAATGCATCTCACATACATAACATCATCACAGAGGAGTGAAAACAGAAGGCATATAAACTTTGCACTACTTTGCAGCTTCTACCTGTTCAATGAAACATGGCAACTGTTTAGCAACATATGATTTGGTACTAAAAAGTTTTAAAGAAACAGCACTTCTATGTTTTTTAAAAATAGATATTTAAACAACAACATTATTGTGAAAACTCTTAATGCAACTCTATATATTTTTCAATATTAATAATTTTCAGCTTTTCTGTTCCTGTGTATCATAATAAAATTATTAAACATAATCAGAGTCCTTATCATTCTTATGACCTTTACATAATTAAGTAATGATACTAATTAATAGCAAAATAAATAAGGCAACTGTCACTCTAACTTGGAGTGAGAAATAATTTTATTTCAGAAGCAGCTCTGACAAAGTTCAAATTAAAATAAATTACATTAGGATGTATAAATATGCCATAATCCCACATGAAAATATGTGCATTTGGTTTATTTTTATTATTTACTAAATTTAACTTAGTTTGTAACAAGAATTGCACAGTTAATAGACTAAGGTTACCTTGAAGAAAACTCCGCTGTAAATTGTAATAAGGCATCTCCTTCGTTTTCAGCATTTTCTGGCACTTAAAAAAATGAAAAATATAAATTAAATGCATCCTTATGGAAGTAGGTTGTAATATGCAAACTCAGTTGCTTCATAGATATTTCATGTTGCCACCTTACTTGAAGTGGTTACCAACTGACCATATAAATTTAATGAAAGACTATAGACTATGAACCTTTGGAAAGACATGAAATTTCCAGAGGGTCTCATGAATATATTCAGGTTTTCCAAACAGTAAAATCCTCAGGTCCAGTGTAATGTGATATATCACTTGTTCTGAGCTAACACTGTGGACATACTTTAATATATTAAAATGAAAGGACTGGCTTGAAAGGCTTGACCCACTATATTGTGAGTTGCCAACTATGTCTGCAGTGTTTTCATTTGATACAGCCATCAGACATGATACTCAAACAATTCTAACATTCCTATCAAAAGATACTTTCCTATTTCTTATTCTGCAGACTCATCACACCTCTCTGCCTTCGCTACTGCTGTACAAAGACCAGTTAATTGCAAATTAACTGTCAACTCTTACTCATTGGCGATTTCCTCAAGGCAGATGATGCTACTCCAAACATTTCTCCATCATCAACTCCAAACTCTGTAGCATCTTCAAAGTCATCTCCATCACTATCACTAACCATATGAACGTCAGTGCATTGCTATATAAAAAAAAACCCAACAAAATCCACGGTAAGCTTCTATTACAGACATCGTCTTCAGTGAAACACACAATACATATACAGGGAAAAATACTTATGCATTTCTACAAAAACACAATAAACTGCATTTTATTTTACTATTTTATACAGCATTATCACCCTGCTTTTTATAAACAAGACCTAATTTTTAGCAGTAGTCTGGTGGACAGCAGTATTATGTGACAAAACGCATTAGTAAAGAATGAAGGAACTTTCTCTGCATACCCAGAGTTGAGCAAATTTTATACAAAGTTAATGCTGTTTTCCATCTAATGGTACTACAGCTGGTGTAACTGCATAAGAAAGAATGAGAAAAGCCACACAATGGTGGTTTTCACATTGGTATTTGGCATACCAATACAAAGGAGAAATATCAACGTTTTTGTGTGAAGAGCTACGGTCTCATCTCCCTCCCATGAGATCTTTTGGATCTCATGTCCTTTGAAACACAGAACAGCTCAGAAAAACCTTGGTTTCAATAATTCAAACTTAACCTGCTTCTAAATTGATTTCTTTTCATGAACAAGTATTCCAGCTCTGCTTGACCTACAAGTTATAGTGATAGCACACTAGAGAAAACCTACATGAACCGCCGAAGGTGTAGCGAAGGGTATTATGGAACATGGGATTTCAGCTCTACCTGAGTGATCACAAGAGGAGCAAAGAGCTCCAAACACACAGGATCTCTCTCTACAACAGCTACACAAAAAAGACTTCAAATAAAGAACATTTACTGAATCAACTAGTCAACAAAAAAAAATCTACAAGGTGAACAAAGTCAGATCATTTTGGAAGAGTAAAGCAACAGTGATACACAGTTATGCTGGTAGATCTCAGGAATAAAAAAATAACCATTTATTTAACCTGCTAAGTTGTTCAGGTATGGCTAGAACAGTGTTGTCTGACCATCCTCTAACTTTTAACAACTACCCAACGCCATATATCCAGTCTTGTATCCTGACCATACCTCACAGTTCTCTCTTATGAATACATATTAAATTCATTTTAAGGCACGATAAAGGCAATGGAAATTTTAACCTAAACTAATAATAATTAGGAACAATGAAACAGGAGTTTATACAGTCTGAAAACATCTCATTCTGCTAACACTAAAAATACATGTTTCAACCTTCTATTTAATTTGGAGTATTTTTCAATCTTGCCGTGATTTGATTACTTTTTCTTTTCTTTCTTCAATGAGTCATTTACCCAGTTCCTTACTTCACCACAATTATGTGCTACAGGAACTGTAAATCTGATGGTTTAAAGATGCAATTTTATTAACATACTTGACAAGGGATGGTGACCACTGCAAAATGAGGTTTCCCTGATTCTTCCTAGAGTATACTGGTAAAACAAAGATGATGTTCTTACCTCCTCTGACTGCTCCCTCGTTTGTACGGGTGAAGACCTTCTTCCAACTGTAAGTCGATGGCAAGGGAAAGTCAGCCCCGATACAGCAAGAGTCATCTACAAAACAACAATAATCATTTATTAAAGCCATAGTGTCAACTGAAGCTTGGTTTTTGGTTTTGGGGTTTTTTTAAGGTTGTTTTGAGATTCAAACTAAAGGCTGCACTGCAGAACACTGAATTATTTAAACAAACATAAGGAAAGAAGCCAGAAAAACAACAACAAAAAACCCCAACAGTTAAGTCATCTTGAAAAAAAAACCTATTTTGAAAGAACAGTTTATCAGTAGACATTGCAACAATCACATTGGCAACTTAAAAAATACATTTCATCTCCTTTTTGGTCATTATAAATGTCAAGGGTGCACGCCACGTTTCTCATACGGACACACACACAAACCCAACAGTGCTGGCGAAGCTGCAGTCAGCTCAGACAGGAGGGATGTTCAGGAACCAGTGCCAACAGAAACAGCACTGGCTCAGAAGCACCTAAGCCCTATCTTGATAACACATGGTTTGATTTACAATGTGAATAGCTTTTAAATAAAGATAGTTGATTAATTTTTGACAGTGACAAAATATTTGATGCTGTACAATTCTTAGCGAAGTGAAGAACAATAGTTCTGACTGTATGTTTAAAATATTGTTTCTATTGGTTCTTTCAGAAGAAACACAGAGAGGACAGAAAGAGATTTTCTAGATCCCATAAAGCTTATTAGTATTTTTGCAGGGTACAGAATGAAAGACTTACATTATAAGTAGTAAGGTAAAATACATTTCAATCATCCTCAACAAAAATCCAAGAATAAATCATAAACCCTAAATTTCATTTACTGCCATGAGCACTGAAAATACCCCATTTATTTTTTATATGTAATTCAGAATGACTATATCACTTGTCTGCTAGAACTCACGAAGATTTAATTTGCTGCAGGTTGAAGCAGGCTGATTAAGCAGCCTGGTTACCAAATGAATGTTAACCTGTCTGAACTAGCCTACTGTCACATTCTCATAGCAAGGTTAAACAGAAGTTTAGCTGTGTAAAAAGCACAGTAATCGTCTTAAAGGAAGTGAGTTATAATGTTCTGGAGCAAATGAAATATTAAAGATGACATACAGGTCAAGACCAATTACCTATGAAACTCCTGTGACAAGAGCATAAGAACTGCATTCTCTGTAATAATCCACCAGCTCGATTATTATTTTTATAAGCTTTTAAAAATAAACAAAACCAACTGTTTTAAAAGCTGAAACTTTGCCCTGTAGTTACCACACTATATAAAATACTGGTAAAACACACACACGCCCCCCCTCCAACCACACACAGACTACAGTTCCCTATCTCACAGCATCAAATACCCCGACAGATGCCTGGAAAGGCTCCCGGTGTCTTTTACGTGCACATTAAAGAGAGAGTGGTAAGATCAAGCAAGCAGTTATTGTGCTGCTTCATCACTTGGCCCAATTGCAGGGTGTTGCAATTCCAATTTGCAACCCTATATTATAGTGTCAAAGCGTCTCTCAAATACGAGCTTACAGCAGAAGGGGTTCGACATCAGAGCTTGTTTCATCCCTCTCTCCAGACAGTTGCTGGAATGTTGGGGTTTTGTGCACATTTGTGTGAGAAATCACCCTCCCCTTCAGCATTTTTGGGAAGTTTTTTGCAAAGGAAAGGCCAGGAGAAATAGCTCTGCCGTCACTTCAAAATAAACTAGCGGCATCAATGTTCTTCTAGAATAAAGGTACCTTCATTCTAAGAAGAATCCTCTCACAAGAACGACTCTTGCACCAGAAAGCTTAAGCTTTATTTTGGAAATCATAAAAACACCAAGCAAAAGATTACTTTCTAGGCAGCTCAGTCTGGTGTCATGGATAGTAAACCTCAACTTTTCCTAGTATTTTGAACACAAGCCAATTTACTGATGGGAACACCCGCTGAAGGGTCTCCGTGCGAGAACTGTAGACCTCAGGCTGCTCTTGGAGAGCTTTTTCTTTCTAAATACTGCACCTGCCTACTCCCAAATGGGGTTGCAGGACATCAGATAAACAAATCACTGTGTCGCAGCCACTTTCCCATGGAAATGGACAAATTCTTTAATCCAACTCCATAACTGAAAATGTTGGTTTGTAGCCTGACTACCTGACATTCTCTAACTTATGAACCCATCTGGCTGTGCAAAAACTCAAAAGTCACTAACTTTTCTGAATTTTCTTTTTTTTTTTTCATGAAAATCACCTTTAGGTGGGTACTAGAGCTTTCACATGCACAAGAAAAGACATTGAGAAATGCATATGCAGGACTCGTGCACCAATGATGAGTTAGATATAGGTTATGAAATAAATAATACATTAAAGCAAAAATAAATAAGGTTAGTCTATTTTTCTAGGCAGGAAATGTACACATGTGCAAATCAAATGCTCTCAGAGCTGAAAGGTACACGAGGTGGAAAGTAAAACAGAATCAGAAACAGCCAAAATGACTTGCAAAAAGTAACTCCAGATGATTATTGGAAAGCCAGATCTCTGGTCCATCACTATGTATACACTGCTTGTGCTTGTTGAAAGTTGTTTGGCTTCCTATAGCTTTTTAAGGAGAAGGACAATAGAACTTCAAACATTCCAGGGAGAGTGGCAGCAGGGGAGTCCTTCCAGGAGACAACAGAGACATTGAATGGATTGCTATTGGTATTCAAAAGGTAATGGTACTATCTGGACTAGGAGTGCACAAAGGTTACTTCAAATAGATTTTAACTACTAAAAGAAAGACCACTACCAAATCTTACAATTTAGAGAGGAAAAAATTAGTCTGGTGCTCACTTGTGCTTTCCAACAGTAAGACACTAATATTATTTGTAAATACTCAGTGTAAGATCAATTGTATTTCAATTCCCTGCATTAGAAATTGGGGGATAAACTTAAGCAACATCTTTTCTGATCCAAACATGCAGGATTCTTTGTCAAACTCCCAGATTAACCCAGAAATACTTGCCAAATCTAGAGTGAGACCAGGTGCCTTCAACAATAAACTATTCTGCCTGTTAGAAAGTATTGTTTTTATGTTGAAGGTTCTAGAAATAAAATTCAGAACAATCTAAAAATGCTCTTTTTTCCAGATATTTCATGATACAAATATGTCTGCAGGAAAGAAAGACATCTTGTCATTCCAGAGTGCTGCCACCTCATGTTCAGAATAATAGGAAAAATTACAAGTCCATAATCTCAAAAGCTTTTATCTTCTAGAAAGAGTTTGTTGGCATAACTTAATTCCCACTCTTACAGACTCCTGAAATTACAAATAAAGGAACAAACTCAGTCTCTTGTACCAGTCCAGAGATATTTAATCAAGA
The DNA here is from genome assembly GCF_003945595.2 of Pipra filicauda. Lineage (NCBI taxonomy): Eukaryota > Metazoa > Chordata > Aves > Passeriformes > Pipridae > Pipra > Pipra filicauda. Next base: position 97,207 of record NW_024104309.1, read on the forward strand.
TACTGAAGATCTGAGAAAGATAAACAGAAAGAATGATACCAGCAGAGAACTCCAGCTGCAGAGCTCACTTCGCTCAGAAATGCTGATACAAAAATTATAAGCTCAGTGTACTGCATCAGGAAAATAGTAATTGGATATGACAAATTGGTCTTCCTCATGTTCAGCCACACACTGATGGAGAAAAATAGTATTTCAAAAGAGATCTGAACAGCAACCATATCTAATGTGGAAAGTGAAGGCCAGCTCTAAGCTTTCTAATGCCTTACAGAATATAGCTGGACACCCAAAGTGGCCAGCTTAAGGCAATAATCTGTAAAGAACCAGACATTCCTTCTCATCCTCAATTATTGGGAGGTTGTGCTTTCCACAGGATACTTATCATCAAGGGATCCTTTCTCTCTAAAAGGATGAAGCTTTTTTTAAACGAGAACCATTAAAAACAAGCAAATATAAGTGATAATATTTAAGGGAAGTAGGAATATTGATTTATTTTGTGCTCTTTGTAACGTTTTTGATTGCTACAAGAGCAGTGTGTTTTGAGATTTTGGAGTGTGTGGGAGCACTACATGTGCATTAATGTACATTAATGTACTTTAATTCATATATCTAAACACACAGACACTTAAATGGAGCCCTTCAGCTGTATCACCCAGTACTTGTCACTTTTAAAAAACAGCTTTTTGTCCTTTAAAAGACCACTTAAAAGGTAGCCTTCACAGGGTAACTTTATTCTTTGAGCTACTCAAATGAAGAATCCTTTCCAACTCACTGGAGAGGTATTTTTCCATGGCAAAATATTTTCTAGTATCATTTAATGAACATAAACTAGAGATTCTCGATCATTTCCTCTCAGAAATTCAAAGGTCAAACTATAAATCTTACAAAGCATCAGACAGAAATTCAGAGAACACCTGATCCAAATGCAAAGGAGATGATTCTATCCATGATGGCAGATTTCACTTGTTCGCACACAGCAAGCGAACCAACAGGCATTATCTGACAATGGCAAACCTAAACCAAAATAAAAAACCTTGGAGTGGACAAACCTTCTGGATTTTTAATAAAAAATAAAAAGGAATGTAATTCTGTATAACTTGGCTGCTGTGAATCAGTTGAACTATTCAAGTAGCTGCACTTCTAAATACAGAATTCCATTTGTCTGTATATAATCTGCTTCAATAAAAAACTAAAAGGGGGAATTCTCATAGTGTCATTTCCTGCTGAGGTAAAGGAAGATAATCCATGTTTCCTGCCTTTAAAACTCAGAGATAAGGTAAGCAAACAAGATTCTAGTGTACAAAATAAAAATACTTGACTCTCCTTCATAAATCTCCCATAAAAAATCAGTCCTACTCAAGGTCAGCTTGTAGTATATTAGGCGAAAGGAAGTCTTAATAACCTGCCCTGCAGTTCTGTCATCCTGAAAAACAGCGAGGTACAAGTATAATTCCAGCTTTCCAGCTGCACTCACAAGCACAGACAGATGAAGAAGCCACAGAAAGAAGCCTTCCCAAAGATGCCACAGCATGTGTAATTGCCAAGGGGGTACATCTTTCTAATACATCCTTTCCACTCTGTAATGCTGAACAGCTCCAATTAAAACTTGAGTATATTCAAATGTGGATGTGGGTGGGTTTACCATACAACATGCATAATTTAGATTTTTGGTTTCTATAGTGTAAAGCGGTTAAGGAACACTCAGATTATCCAATCTCAAATCTTTCAAACTGACATCTCTAATTTCTGTTTGTTGGAGCTCTCATAGTCTGTCCAAGACAACAGGCAATGCCTGTTTTCCCCTTGTTGAGCAAGAGGAACAAATAAAAGCTGAAGATACTGAAGATAAATCTGCTGTTAGCATGTCTCACAATACAGAGTTCTCACTGGATAAACAACCTCCACAGCTAAGTAACTGCAGCAGCTCTCTGTTATCTCAGTATTGGTTTGAGAATGTTTTATGCTTTCACTGTTAGCACTGCATGACCAGCGCGCTGCTTAAGAAGAGAAGATTATCTCCAGGAAAATATGACAAAAAATGTTATAACTCATCCTTTGAAATCAAATTTCAATAGAGATTATACAAATATCTTGAAACCTAAAAACCTTCCTTTTGCCCCGAAAACAGCAGCAATGCAAGCAACAAAGTATTACTAAAAGGGCTCTAAAGTCATGGTGAGTTAAAGTTATCTAATTCATTAAGAACAGAAGTTCATGCTAAGCTTTAATAGTCTTTGAACTAAAGCTGTGGTAACAAGAGAAATTCTACCACAACTGCAGACTTCTAACCACCCTCGATAATTATTATTACAATATATATCAACTCTGAGATCTGGAAGCCTTTTGTGGCTGCTGTTCAGTACTTCAGCCATAACTAGTGTGCCAATACTAGCTAACCACAGTTTCAAGTTAGAAACAAATACAATAACAAGCACAGAAATGATATCCCAAGATAATTTTTATTGATCAGGAGGTCATCAGCTGAACAAGAGCTCTTTCTAGAGGTTGCTTAGCAGGCTGCAGTAGACACGTGGAGGTTTGTAATACACATACATCACACAAGAAATTCTTAATCAGAAACGAATGCACTGTTACCTACAGACTGAAACTAATCCTTGTTCAAATACTTCATGTGACAGTCCTTTCACCGTGTTCAAAATGTGAGCTGCTTAGCTTTTTGATTTACTGGTTAGTCACTGATACATGGCTAATGTATAAAGAAACAAACACGACCGAGTACATTCCATAACATGCCATGCTCAGTTATTCAAAATAACCCAAGAGAGTTGTCCATAGCAAAGTACCCAACAGCTGGTAGGTGTCTCCTCTGTGAAAATTTCACTTCTACATAATTCGATCCTTTTTCTTGTTGGAGTAACTACTATGACATTTTTTTCCTCTCATCGGGGAAGAGAAGGGGTAAGGACAGAAGGACGAGAAAGGAGCATTATCAAGGATTTCAATTTTCATATTAAACTTACTATTCTGTTCTCTGACCTTTTTTGTAGCATAAGCTAATTCCTTGGGTATGATAAATACCAAGGATTCTATGATGTCTGTATGTATGCATTTTCTTGAAGCTAGGGGGGAAAAAAGTGGTATTTTGAACACAACTATACGAAAAAAGAACATTCCTGTCCTAGTTTCTCTATTATACTCTATATGTAGCTGGGTTTGCATACAAGGCATATTAGGGATCAAACACTTTCATAGCCCAAATGCACTACCAGTAGATAAGGTAATAAGACAAAACAATTCAGCAGTTTTCTGAACCTTGGCTGAACAGTATGACTCCTGCAAGGAAGCCTTTCCCAATCTCTAGGTTCAGTCCATTCTCTATCATTTCAGCCCAGGCAGGTAACATCATGCTAAGTGAAAAATTCTCTCCCTTCTTAGTGTAGACAGACTTCAGTTTACATGTCTGCAAGGTATATTCATCCTGGCTAATCCCTTCTTCTCCATGGGCAGATCTCTGGAGAATTCAAACAAGCTCATTTCTCCCAGCCTACCAACATGTCATCTATCTCTCCTCACTAGACAAATTAAGTTTCCTGTTCAAAAAGACCTATGCCTCAGACCTCAGGTCTTTAAGTCAGAATCTCAGGGTGATCTAGGGAACTGCAGAGGAGTTAAACTTAACTTTACTCCCCCAAAAGGGGGACAGGAACAAAATACAAACCAATCTATTTGGTACACCTAGAAATTAAGTTATTCTTCTTGTTCCTTACCACTGGAGCAAGACTTGTCAGGTTGCTCCACAGCTGAGGCTGCTGCTGCTCCCAGCTCGCTCACATTTCCATTTTCCTTTTGCAACCTATCTTTTTTGAGATTAAAGAAGTGAGCAAAACAAAAAGCAAGAAATATTTCCGTGGTGAAAGGGATATAGCAGTTAACGAGGCATGCAGGAAAAACTGAAGTGTAAAAGTCAGAGGGGAGAGGTAGAGCAAGTGAAAGAAGTTTTGCTTCCACACTTGAAATGAAACAGTGGGAAGTTTTTCACTATACAGTTGAATAACATAGTGGTTTCTAACTGCAATCATAGCCCTTGCATATGAATATTGAAGCAGGGGAAATAAGAGTGTGGGAACTCTGGCAATTTTTTGCAGTTTTGCAAAGAATATCACATGGCTCCACGCTTTTTCCTGGCCAGAGACCCAAACACAGAGAAACCAATCCATGCAGGAAGGAGGTGGTGGACTCCCAGGCAACTCATGCTATTTCTGAGAATACTCAAGAGTCTCATCATTTCAAGAAAGATGATGCTATGACACGAGACAGCCTTCATAAGAGCTTGTTCTTGCCATGGCTGCAGTTCCCGGGGTTTAACCAAGCATTATTAACAGTGCGTGGGCAGCTTGTTGTGCTCAGACAAACCCTCACTAAATTCCTTGGGAACAAACAGGTGATCAACATTTTCAAACCCATCGCTTGTCACTGTATAATTATTCATTAAATAATCTACCTTCTTTTCACTGTACAATCCCACAAAGTCTGATACATGATTTAAGAATTCCCGCATGTTCATGTTTAAAAGTAATGTTTAAAGCTTAAGGAGATTAAAGGTTTTCTGTGAATTAATGTTTATGCTTTGGTTTGCTCTTTTCTCAAAAGTTAGCAAGTATTCTTTCAATAGTAACAGACAGTAAAATTACTCCTATCCACACTGAAATACATTATATACATAAAACAAGTGATATCATGCCAAGAAAGAGCAAGTATCCCACTGTAAAATAAAGGTACATTGCAATTCAAAAAACAAATCTATTAAACGCCTTTTTTTAAATTGGCTGAAATGGGGGCTTTTTTGTACTATAGAATTAATTATGAGACTCAAAAAGATTTACTACACGGTACTGAGGGCTCTCTTCAGTCTGTACTGGTCAGACAGACATTGCTGTTTAAGTTTAGTACATAATATTAAAAAAGAAATAAATCAATCAACCAAAGCTCACTACTACCATGTAAGCCTTTATCCTTCCTTGAACAATAATAATAAGTGGATGTAATTCCACATTAGCCACTTTGTCTTTTGACATCAAATAGCATTAGCTGGGAAAAACAGTCAAGTATGCTTGAGGTTTGTTTGTTTTATTAAACTATTGCACAAATATGAAAATTAACTGAAGAAGTGTAAAAAATTTGACAGCCCTTGAAATTAACTTCCTATGGAAAATAACTTCATTTTCATTATGCATCTCCACTAAAAAAAAAAATCTTGACAGGTATTCAACATTTCATTTTAAACACTAACTGGATGAAAAAAACATCTCTAGGGTGGAGTGTGTTCAGGTTATAAATCAGTAATGCTTATTTTAACTCCTCACAAAGTGTTGTTGAGATAATTACTGCTGACAGCTTTATTCAAGGTTCATTTCACTTTTTCTACTATTTTTCCCCTGTTAGAAGTTCAGCAGGGCCCATGGGAAGATCCACCCCTCACACCTGTTAGGGTTCTTCATGTTACTGAGGCCAGTTTGGACACGTCACTTCAAATTAGCATTGTGCCAGCGCGCTGTGACAATTACTTATCGCAGGTTTAACTTGGAAAAAAGTTTCTAATCCAGCCACAAGAACAGTGTCAAGAGTACGTAATTTAGACCTGTCAACACAGGTTGCAGGAAATTCATTCCAAGGATTTCAGTCATGTTCCCATGATAGATCTTTGAACTATAATGAAGCTTAAAATCACAAAGGAATGCTGTAGAGTTACAACACAGAACCCACAAGTTTGAAAAGCTCTGAACTGAAGTGTTTTAACTACTAATAATCTTTTAAACATTGATAAACTCTTTAGATTAGGATTAAGAGATTGGTGTGCTTAATTCTCAAAAATTCCATAAAGTTGCATGTTAAAGGTATACATCTTATTCTGCTACAGTGTAAAGGCACAACCCAGGGAGATCTTTACATGTGCTGAAGGCAGCAGCACGGTGAAGATGCTCTGGAATCATCTTGGGGATAAACAGCACACAGGCTGGGAGGAGGGAGGCTGGAAGAGAGTCCACAGCACAGCAAGAAGGCCACTTGTGTCCTTCAGACACCGGACAAGCAATGCTGAAGTCCCAGCAACAACCACTATAAAGGCAGTTTCACAAAAACACTGTGAGTGTACAAGTTTCTGTACGAGCTTGAGAAAAAGTGGTGCCCATTCCTCTGGGAACACCCAGCTCTGGTACGCTGGCTGAACACACATGCCAATTTTTGCTGCGGTCCCTGTTAATCACCAGCCGTATTACTGTGCACCCACCACTCTCGTTTGCTGGCTGAATGAAAATTATCCCTGGTTTGGATTATTTCTCATTTGATTGAGCCTAGTTAGGCAAATTAGGAATTAAAGCAGAAGGACAGCTACTGTAGTGTTTAATGTTGCTTCAAACCGCAAATATATTTAAAGGAAACAACAAGAAAATAATATTTCTTCGTACAACAGATTCTGCTAAAAAACAGATATACTTGAGAGGCTGAAACAAATACCCATGATCACTTACAGAGTTCATTCTTCTTCTTAGACAAAAACTGTAAATATTAAAAAGGATGAAAAATCTGCCAAGCCATTTGCAGCTATTTGAAACACAGGGTAACAGAATTAAATAAACGCTGAAAGACCTGGAACACAGTTAAGTATAGACCATGAGGCTAATTGTGGATCTTGAGTTAATTACTTTCCACTGATACGTTTTCTCAATGGTCTTTTACATGAGTTTTTTCTTTCCTCAGTCTGAACCCCAAGGCAATTCAGTGTGCTAGCCTCCAAACTCTGGGTGATTCATTGTGTACTTCTGCCTTAGGATTTTTAGTTCATGCAGAGAAAGCCAGGCTTTCACATCAAGTTGATGTTAATGTGCGCTGACAAAGCAACAGTAAAGGAGCTTCATGTTTGTCACAACGTGCACTCTTTAATTTAGTAATTGCTTTATACTGATATGCAAATAATGACACATTTCCCAAATTTCCAGTTCCTCAGCAATGCTTTCGCTAATTACTCAGTGGTTAAAACTTATGCATGTAAATTGGTTCAGTGAGTTTATTAATAAGTACACCTGTGTGAATTGATCTATAAAACACACATGCCTGGGAACAGGTCATAACCCACTGTAAATTCCTGAAGGTCTCAGGAACCAAAAAGAAATATTCTCTCATTAAACAAGATGTATTACAACTAACAGAGTTATTCATAGATAAACTGGGATTCCAAACCTTTCCTAAGCTAAAGAGAGACTGCCTTTGGGTGACAACAAATGCCAGGAGTCAAAGCATTCATCCATTTTATTTTGCCAAATGAGAGGAGGATCAAGGTAAAGAAAAGAAAAGGTCAATAAAAAAAAAAAAAGGACAAGAATACCTCTAGCACCCAAAAACATGGGAAAGCACCAACGTCCACTCATCCATCAGTTCTCCGTGGACCACCACGCGCTCTGCATCTGCTTGTCGTATTTGTGGTACTGCTTACTCTTAGTTTTGATACACTAACATGAAAAATTCAGCTGCACTTATCATGGATTCAGACTCATATCGACTGCAAAAACACTAAACAGAGTTAACCTGTCTTCCTGTATTTCCTTTCCTCAAAATTGTCCTGTTTCATTTGCTGCCTTCTATGTTGAAATACAGCATCTGTTCTGTTTCCAATATTTTTTTAAGTAACTACATAATTGCCACAGAATAGTGTATAATAATTGTTTTTATTAAGTATGATCCCAACTAATTTATTTTTTGCTATTCAGAAGAGACACAAAACTATTTACAGATTTTTAAGGTCAGAAACAAGTAAAATAAAAAACAAAAGTATAAACTAACAAACAATTCATCCAGACCACATATTGGCCACAGATATTCACAGATACACTTTGGGAACTGCTTTGCATTCACAAAGAGTATCATCCAAACTTGGCACATTTCTGGTCTATGGTGGGATGCCATTTACTTCACAACATTGTACAACGTTTTGGATGGCAAACAGAAAAGTGCCTGGATATGTTTCCAGAACTATATAATTCCTTGGCAGAGTTCAGGCAGTTGTGCTGGCAGCACTGCTTCCAACTAACAGTTCAAACACTGATAGGGTTTTTATGCTGCCTCTTCTTGGATATGACTTTTCCAGGGATTGGATTTTTGCAATGTTAGCTCTTGAAAACACGCTGTTACTGACTTCTCAAAATGAGCTTCTAAAAAGGAAGATTGTTTCTTATTCTCTGTTTCCCTTACCTGGAATGTACATCTTCTACTGAAGTTCTGCTCTGCTTATACAGTGGAGTTTCATTACAGACAAACAAGCACCACTGTGATAATCCTCCAGGAATAATGCAATTACCACTTATCAAACAGGTGTCTGCTGTATTCCAAGGAGATTATCGCTTCCTATTCTGCTCTCAGAGAGCACAGAATAAAAGAGAAGCTGCTACTATTAAATGACTGAGGAAAAAGAGTCTTTGATAACAGCTCTTGCTAGCTTCCCTCAGCAGGGCATGAAGTAAATGTAGTCCTTCTATAACATCTTGGCACTGAATTGAATATTTTGGTTTCTGCAAGGTGAGCTAAAGCACCTAAGTAAGACCACTCCTGTGAACTCAATCTGAAGCATCTCTCTCCCTTTCTTCATTGAATATCCCAAGAATCTCAGCACTTCCTGCCTTACACCAAACCATGCCTTTTGTGAGTAGTCCTGAAGAGCAACTCTGCCTGTTCCAGCAAAAACAGGCTACAGGGCTGCTCCACAAAACACACCGTCATTCAGAGATGCTTCTGTGACAATACAGTGCTTGATGAAGGTACAAAGGGATCTCTAAGCTGAAACCCCAAAAGCGTATGGAATGAAAACTTTTTAGCAGGATACATTTCTCAGTTAAACTGTGGCTCAGTGTAATTTGATCAGCAAGGACAATTTTTTAGCATATTTTCAAACTGGCTTGTTGAGTAGCAGTTATCTCAGGAGTGGATCTCTAAAACAAGAGCAAAAGCACTCTCCTATGAAATCTGGGATACAGCTTAATGTACACAGGGTGCTATTACTACATGGCAAAATATATAATTGGTTTGGGGACAAGCCCAGCTGAGCATCAAGCACAGAGCAGGAGCTAAGAGGGTAAAAACAGCCTTCACACCTGCAGGAGGAGACAAGAGGCTACTTCAGTTGGCTTATGCTGTCCAGGGACTGTAAGGGCTAGCAACTGCCTATAGCCAGGTGCTTTGGAGAAAGTAAGACACTGGTGGTCCTGTAAAAACCTTGTCCAGTGAAGATTACCACTACTTTGGTATAAACTCACAGGAAGAAGAGTGGTTCCTGTTGCTCTCTCTGTTAGGACACAAAAAGCCCCAATGCAGTTTGTGTGCATGGAGATGGAAAGGTGGAATGATGATGCAGATACAATATCTTATCTCATGGTGTAATTCAGAGATCTGGATTGCCTTGATCTACCCTGAGATATTTCTCTGTATACATGATCATTTCTATCTTATCTGCCGGTTCCATCAATGTAAGGACAGAAAGCAATGTTGAAGCAGCAAATTCAAAGTATCAGTTTCAGTCAGTCCTTGTTTACTTATTTTAAACTCTACTCTCTTTAACGACTTTCATGAACATGACACTTCTAATAAAAATAACTATCATGTCTATGAGTTTCAAAGCAGGGACAGCTAAAAATGTTGTCTCAACAGAGCAAGTGGATTTGTAAACCTCTTGCAAAAGCAGTAAAAGATGACAAATAATTATGTCTATAGCATCACTGCTGTTCCTTATGCTTTAAAATTCCAGTGACAAAAGAACTTAATATTGAATAAATTAATCGCTAACGGTAACCTCAAAATTTGCTACCAGCTTTTCCTAAAAAACTAAAGTTGATTACAACAGGTTATGTTGAAACGGGGTTGAATTCTCCTGATAGAAGCTGACAGAATTTTAGTTGATGGTGCTTGTCTTATACCACCAATGAATTAGACTTTTTGAGTCCTTATTGTAAAAGATCATAATGCACTTGGCAAACTCATTTAAACTGATGTTGTTGAGATTAAATGAAACAGTTATTTAGTAACGCAATTACCCTTCACAGCTTATGAGGGAAGCAGCACTTGAAACTGATAGTTTGCACTTTAGAGTACACAAGAAATTAAAGCAAACAGCTTGCAACTGGCACAGGAGAGTGCAAAACTTTCCTTACAGTTATTCCTCAAGAGAAGCCCTGGGATGAAACATCAGAACCTGAAAACATAATCTAGTATAAAAAATTAAACGAACGCAAAATTTGTAGTGTCAATACTTTTTAGACAATAAATTTTACTCAACTCCTTAAATACATGTATC